>NC_141035.1:39340000-39527500 GCF_052040795.2 Danio rerio
TCAGGCTATAGTGTTTAGGTAGGCTTTAATGTATTCAGCCTTTCAGTACAGGCCTACAGCAAAGTAGAAAGAGTTTGGCCTCATAAAAAATCCCCCAAACAGCTGTCAAAATTGACCAAAAACAACAAATTTTATTCTGTCACTAATTTATATATATATATATATATATATATATATATATATATATATATATATATATATATATATATATATATATATATATATATATATATATATATATATATATGTGTGTGTGTGTGTGTGTGTATATATATATATATATACACACATATATATATATATACTGTATATATACTGTATATATATATATATGTATATATATATATATAAATATATATATATATATATATATATATATATATATACAGTATATATACAGTATATATATATATATATATACACACACACACACATATATATATATATATACTGTATATATACTGTATATATATATATATATATATATATATATATATATATATATATATATATATATATATATATATATATATATATATATATATATATTTATATATATATATATATCCACTCCTAAAGGCTACTGGGAGCGGACTCCTGGAAGAGAAAGGGGCGGGGTTTTCTTTTTTTTTTGTACTTTTTAAATATGTGTGTTTTCATTTCAAATAAAACATAAAGTTATACTGACCCCACACTGGCTATACTTGTTGCTCTTTACATATCTGTAGTTCTACATTGTGATTTCCTATCCTGTTTAAGCACTGGTTATCCAGATTTAGTGATCCTAAAAAGTTCCTATCCGGATCAGAGTGATCCAATCCAATGTTGCTTAGAAAGACTGGCTCAAAAAGTAAGCTGGATTCCGTGATCACGGATCGTAAAAACAGGATTACTAAATCTGGATTTATTTTATCTGGATTAAACCTTTTGAAAAACTGGGCCCTGGTGGTCACATCAACTCTCAGGGTATGCACTACCTGACAAATGCAATCACCATTGTGAATAGTCATAATTAAGGGCAGTGGTTCTGGTTCACAAGTAGGTGCTGGTTTTGTTTTCTTGATGTTTTATGTTAATTTTTTAGGGCATTTGATGTTGTACAGCACTTTTGCCAAAGGCTGTCTTTTTAAAATGTGCTTTATCAATAATTATGACTGACTTACTTAAAAAGAACAAATCAGAGAGTTTCCTTACCTCTCTGTTGGTATTCCTTTTGGGTGAAATAGGTCTTTAATACAGAGACGTCTTGCTAGACGACAACCTAACTGACACTGACAGCATTGGAAGATCTGATTCAGCTCAATCATTTGCTTAGACATTGTGTCCGTACATATGTTATAATGGGAGTTGGCTGTGCAAGTCATGGCTTGACTGCAGGTTTGAAGGACATGTGGATTGTTCTCTTAGTTTAGGTGGATTATATGTGACTAACTGAACCCTCAACCTGTTTGTTAATAGCCAAAAGTCAGGAGATCAATCAAATATCTGACATGAATATAAAGCTGAAGTTTAGTTTTCGTCGTGAGCCCTTAAGGCCTGATACTGTATACAGTATCTTCTATGATACAAGATAAAATATAGTGTTTTCATTTCTGAAATATTTAATATAAGAAAGGCCATTGGATCATCTAGATAGAACATTTTAAATACATTTGTCTGTTTTACATAATATTTCCTTTATTCATTTAATGGTGTGGATATCAATTGTTTATGACAACATCTACTCTATTCAGAATCTATAATTTGACATGTTTTTCTGGGAGTTTTAACATACAGCCTACTACATAAAAACATATAGCTTTAATAGCATCTGTAGCTATTTATCTCCCAATAATATGCCTTTGTAACTGTAATATTCAAATACTTATTAGCAAAATTCAAATGCATTTCTGTAACTTTCACTGCTGGAGGTAAAAAATAAAATGCAATGCAAAACAATGACATTTGAGGGAAGGACAAAAATTCCCTGAGAGGCTGTTGAATCACATTTGACACTTGCATTTTAACCTGATCTTTCAAGACAAAAAAAGTGTAACAAATTTGCTTTTATTCAGTAAGTTTTCACCTTAAAATATTGATGACTAAGTTTACACATGTTTGCTTTGTTGTTGATAATTTAGTTGAGAGGGTTAAGCAAAAGTATATAAGTAACAATTACATGCAAAAATCAGGGAACTTACATTTCAGGTATCTGCCAGTAATTTGAGTTAAAGGGGTGGTCTACTCCGATATCATATTTTAAACTTTAGTTGATGTGTAATGTAGCTTAGTGAACATAAACAACATCTCTGAATGTAATACTCTCAAAGTTCAATGCAAGGGGAGACACTGGCTTTTACAGAATTAGCTTAGCGAAGCCTGCCTCAAATGAAGTTTGATGACTACAAAAAATACATCTGGGTTAGTGAGATCACAAAAAAAATATTTTATAACAACAAAGAAATAAATACAAATAAGTTTAAAATATTAATAAAAAATTGATCAAACAAATAAATACATAATATAATAATATAATGTACCTTAATAGAACCTAAATATTTTCTCTAATAATTATAGAACCTAAATACTACACCTTAAAGAACCTAAATATTATATTATATTATATTATATTATATTATATTATATTATATTATATTATATTGTATTATATTATATTATATAACAAAGGAAGAACATGTAAACTCCACACAGAAATGCCAACTGACCCAGGGGAACCAGCAACCTTCTTGCTGTGAGGCGATTGTGCTACCCACAGCACCAACATGTTGCCTAATATATTATGTTATGTTATATTATATTATATTATATTATATTATATTATATTATATTATATTATATTATATTATATTATATTATATTATATTATATTATATTATATTATATTATATAAACAATTGCAGTACAAATTGATTCTTTATACAAGAAACTTGAGACGCATTTTAATTTTAAGACCCTGATCTATAACACGATAGTTATCACATGGAAAACCCCAGACTTTCCTAATAATCATATGCTAAGATAAGTTAGACATCCTTTTATTTCATTCAATGTACTAAAACCCTTAACTTCACTATTGTTTAAAAAGATAAACAATAATATTTTTTCTACACGTTTCAAAAAATGATATTTCATATTTGTCTTTTATAGAGCAAGCTCATAACTTCAGTCAGATCTGACCTTGCTGTATTTGGCACATAAAAAACACGAGGGGGAAAAAAGACAGGTTCCCATAAAATGATGTTTGGCAGATGAAAGATATATAAGCAACTCATTGTGATATTCATCATGATATTCAGCACCCGAGGGGGCCAGTTCTTGTCAAACATGTAATTCACACAAAACTACAGAAACATCAATTCATATTCATCTGAGATTCATGGAATCTCTACCACCCATCCCCCCCAGCATTTACAACCACCCTTTATAAATCACCCAAGCTAAAATGCTGACTGCATATACAGTTAAAGTCAGAAATTATTAGCCCTCCTGAATTATTAGCGCCCCCCCCCCCTCCCCCCAATTATTATATCCCCCCAAATTCTGTTTAACGGAGAGAAGATTTTTTTCAACTGATTTTTATAAGTTTTAATAACGTATTTCTAATAACTGACTTCTTTTATCTTTGCCATGATGACAGTACATAATATTTTACTAGGTATTTTTCAAGATACTAGTATTCAGCTTATAGTGACATTTAAAGGCTTAACTAGGTTAACTAACTAGGCAAGTTTGGGTAATTAGGCGAGTAGACACTACCTTAAGTCTTGTTGTTGATCCCAGTAGTAAGAGCAACAAATAATAACTTCACTTCTAGTTGATCATTTGGAAAAGTGGCAGAAGGTAGCTTTTTCCGATGAATGATCTGTTGAACTGCATCCTAATTATCACAAATACTGCAGAAGATCTATTGGAACCCACATGGACCCAAGATTCTCACAGAGATCAGTCAAGTTTGGTAAAGGAAAAATCATGGATTGGGGTTACATTTAGTATGGGGCCGGGCAAGAGATCTGCAGAGTGGATGACAACATCAACAAAATAATGCTTCCTTTGCCATTCCAGATGACTTTATTAATAACTTATTTGAGTCATTACAGAGATGCATGGATGCTGTTGTTCAAGCTCATGCGAGTCATGCACAATACTAATTCTTTTTCCAACTTTTGTCTAAGAAAAGTCAGACCTTACTGTCCTAATTAAATAATTAAAAATTGAGGCATGATCATATTTTATTTTGGTAAAATAAGCGTAATCTAGAGGCCTTTGCCTTTCATATAAGCAACTTCTGATACCAAATGATCAACTAGTAGTCAAGTTATTTTTTGTTGTTCCTAAAACTTTGATAGGCGACAAGACTTTTGTCAGGTAATATATAAGGATGGTATTCTGTGGACAGTTGAAAAATATATAGATTAAAGGGGCTAATGATATTGACCTTAAAATGGGATTATAAAAATTAAAAACTCCTTTTTTTCTAGCCGAAATAAAACAACCAAGACTTTCTCCATAAGAAAAAAATATTATAGGAATTACTGTGAAAAATTCCTTGCTCTGCGAAACATCATTTGGGAAATATTTCATTTGAAATAATTTTCACTTCAACTCTATGAGGCACAACTACTGTAGAATTTCAACTAATATTCGATACAGAAAAGGTCCACCCACAAATGTCAACAACACGCTCCATACAAATGCACTCTTTACAGTGAACACGCTGTAGGTGAACCTTGCGCAGGTGTCAGGTTTCATGTGGAACGTCAGCCAATGAGACGTTCACATCACGGTCCTGTCAAACGCTAAGACAGCCAGGAAGCTCTCATTCTGCCAGGAAGGTTGACAAAGGAGCTCATATATGAGAGAATAGAGAGAGTCTTAAGCGCGTGTGAACTATACTCAGCAGTGGGCTCAAATCTGGTGAGTGGGACTTTTTTTAAACGCTTTTAAAGCTCTGCAGGTAAATCCAGTAAATGTCAATGAAGTAAAGGGGAAGTTTCAGCTCTCTTTAATAAAGTGTTAAAGTTATTTTTGAATGTGAAGACAAGGAAATGCTTCTTTTTCTACTTAAATAGCAGAAGCAAAACAGCAGTTTGACAGCTTGTTCATACTTTAATTAGAGTACAGGCTACTTTTGGAGAGACAAAACTTCAGGAAAAGCTTCGTTTTTCTTAAGTGCACGTATTTAGTATGCTGCAGCACAGTAAAGCAAATGGCAGAAAGCTGGAGGGAACGTTTGACAGCATGTACATATTGTGGATTCATTTAAGGCTTGAGAAATGTTGTCTTCATATAGCGTTTGTGAACTTCTATGAAATACAAGGCATGAAATAGGAGAAAGCTACTAGTAAAACAACTGTTTAGCATGCTTTTACTTTAATTAGGCTACCTTTCAGAAAAGTTGTCTGCTTGGTTTTTGCACTTCTTCTGTATTGTGCAGCAGTAGCCTATTCTAAAGCAAATAGCAGAAAAGCTGGGAGACAACTTTTATTTGGCAGCACGTTCATATTGTAGATAAATATATGTAGATAAAATATATACATTTTAGAAAGGTTATCTTCATTTAGTGTTTGTGAACTTCTCTAAAATACTTACGAAATAGTAGACCCGCCTGTAACGCAACTGTTAAGATGCATGTTTTACTTTAATTAGGCTACCTTTCAGATACGTTTTGTCTGCTTTGTTTTTGCACTTCTTCTGCAATGTGCAGCAGTACTCTAAAGCAAATATCAGAAAGCTGGAAGAAAACATTTATTTCATAGCACGTTCAGCTGCAACCCATCACTGGGAAACATCCATACACACACACACATTCAAACACATTCACTACTGACAATTTAGCTTACCCAATTCACCTACACTACATGGTTTTGGACTGAGGGGGAAACTGGAGCACCAGGAAGAAACCCCCGCCCACTCGGGGAGAACATGCAAACTCCACAATGAAACGGCAACGGACCCAGACGAGGCTCAAACCAGCGACCTTCTTGCTGTGAGGCGAACGTGCTATCCACTACGCCACCGTGGCGTGCAGCCCTAGCACGTTTAATGCAGATTATTATAAGGCTATACATTTTAGAAAAGTTGTCTTCATATAGTGTTTGTTAACTTCTAAAACACACAATAAATTAATTAGCAGAAATCGACCAGTAAAGCAAATGTTTAGTAGCATGTTTTACTTATTCAGGCTACTTTTCAGAAAGGTTTTGCTTTTTGCACTTCTGTAATGTGCAGCAGTACTGTTCAGCAAACAGGAGAAAGCTGGAAGAAAACATTTATTTGATAGCATGTTGATATTGTAGATTAATATGCATTTCCGAAAATTATATCGTCTTCATAAATAGTTTGTGAACTATAAAATACAATACATGAAATAGCTAGAACCTACCATTAAAGCAAATGTTCAGCAGCATGTTTTTATGTTAATTACGCTACCTTTCAGAAAAGTTTTGTTTTTGTGCTTTTGCAATGTGCAGCAGTACTCAAATAGCAGAAAGCTGGAGGGAAACATTTTACTGACAGCATGTTTATATTGTAGATTAATTTAAGGCTATACATTTTAGAAAAAGTTGCCTTTGTATACGGTTTGTTAACTAAAAACTACAATACATGAAATAGCACAAATCTACCAGTAAAGCAAGTGTAGCAGTTTTTACTTTAAATAGGCTACTTTTCAGAAAGGTTTTGTTTTTGGACTGTGATGTTCAGCAGTGTAAAGCAAATAGCATTTCTTTGACAGCACGTCCATAATATTTATTTTGAGTTGGCTGCTCTTGAATGAAAATGTTCCTTATGTAGAAACAGCTTCTTTAAAATCCTAATAAAGATAGTTTGTACCTTGATTTACTGTTGACCAGGGGTGGTTAACCTGGTTCCTGGAGATCTACCTTCCTACAGAGTTCAGCTCCAACCCTGATCAAACACACATTAACCAATTGATTAGGACCTGAACATTACTTGATCATTACAGGCAGGTGTGTTTGATATGCATTGCAACTAAAATCTGCAGGAAGGTCGATCTCCAGGAACAGGGTTGAGCACCCGTGCTGTAGACTGTATAGTACATTTTTTCAATTTTGATAAGCTGATTGTTGTAAAATCTGTGGCAAACCATTGTAATGTATTTTACCGTATTTTTTATGATAAAGTTTACAGTAAAATACTGTTATAATTAACAAGGTTGTATAATTTTAATTACATAGATAATGCAGTTGGGTTTGCAGTATATTTTTTTTACACAGTAGTTTACTGTAAAGCAGTTTACACATACAACTGCTATTTTTAAAGTAAATTACTGTAAACATTTTTACAACATATCTGTTTTATTGAACAGAAATGTACAGTAAACAAACAGCAGTAACATTTACAGATTATCAAAAAAGGATTCTGTAAAGTACTGCACATTGCAATCCTTTTATTTTATGGTGAACTTCTGGCAACCAGCTGCTGTTATTTTACCGTATAGGTCACCTGTTATTTTTTCAATCTATGAAATGTGATACAGTGAATGACAGCAAGAATAGAAAGTTATTTTATATTACATGTTTATTCTGACAACATGTTTATACTGCCAATACTGCTACATTGCAGGAACAGTTCTCTCTATTGTGGAATAAAAACCTGCCTGATAGCATGTTCATACTGTAAATAAAGTTAAAGCTATACACTTCAGAAACAAAAGTTGTCTCTTTTGTTCTTCACGTAATATGTGCACTTCTATAAAATTCAATACATAAAATGACAGAGAGCTTGACAGCATACTAGAAAGTAATTTTAGCAGGCTACTTTTTAGGAAACTTGTATCTCATGAATGAAAATGCTTGTTTCATAAAGTATGTGCACTTCTATAATATTCATTGCAGCAAATAAAACAAAATAATGCATTGAAGCAATTGCCTGCTAATATATTTACACTGCTAATTACTGTAATATGGACAGACTAGTTTTTAGAAATGTTTGAGTTCTTAAATGAAGGCTAGGTATACATATAACAAAAACAAAAGCTGTTTGTAATACCTTAAATGAATTTGAGGCTACATTTCAGAAAAGGTGTGTTAATTTTGTGCACTTCTGTATTATACGCAATCAGTGTTGGAGAAAGTTACTTTTGAAAGTAATGCATTACAATATTGAGCTAGGTGACGCAGTAAGCCTCGGCTGGGTCAGTTAGCGTTTCTGTTTGGAGTTTGCATGTTCTCTCTGCATTCGTGTGGGTTTCCTCCGGGTGCTTCAGTTTCCCCTACAGTCTAAAGATATACGATACAGGTGAATTCGGTAAGCTAAATTGTCCGTAGTGTATGAGTGTGAATGAGTGTGTATGGATGTTTCCCAGAGATGGGTTGCGGCTGGAAGGGCATCCGCTACGTAAAACCTGCTGGATAAGTTGGCAGTTCATTCCGCTGTGGCGACCCCGTATTAATAAAGGGACTAAGCTGAAAAGAAAATGAATGAATGAATGAATGAATATTGATCTTTCAATTGCCTGACAATATGTTTATACTGCCAATTACTGTAATTTGGACAGGCTTCTTCTCAGAAGTGTATATCTCGAATGAAGATATCTCGAATGAAAGCTAGCTATACATACAAGAAAAAAAGCTGTAATACTGTAAATTCATTTGAGGCAACATTTCGGAAAAGGTGTATTGCTTTTGTTTTTCATATGTGCACTTCAATGTTATATGCAATCAGTGTTGGGGAAGGTTACTTTTAAAAACAATTCAAGCATTACATATTGAGTTACTCCCCAAAAAAGTAATTAGATGTGTTACTTGGTTACTTTTTATAGTAAGTAATGCATTATGCTACTTTTAAATTACTTTTGAGTTACTTTTCCCTAGATTTTCTTTAAGAACTTTTTTTTTCTTCTTTTCTTTAAATAGAGGAGCTCTGCAATTAACAAGGCACTGTATAATATACACCGTCACTTACATTTACACAATTTTAGTAGGCTCCTTTTCAAAAAACTTGTATCTCATGAATGACAATGCTTGTTTTCGTATAGTATGTGAACTTCAATAATATCCATTGTAGTAAATAAAACAGAAGAATACATTGAAACAGTTGCCTGACAATATGTCTATACCAATTACTGTAATATGGACAAACTACTTTATTTCATTTATTTTTTAAATTTTCTTTATTTATTTTTTTTTAGAAATGTTTGATTTCTTGAACAAACAGTATAAGGACAAAAGCTGTTTGTAATACTGTAATTCATTTAAGGCTACATTTCAGCAAATGTTTGTTGTTTTTGTGCACTTCTATATGCATAATCACTGTTGAGGACTGTTACTTTTGAAAGCAATGCATTTCAATATTGATTTACTTCCTAAAAAAGTAACTAGTTGGGTTATTCAGTAACTTTTTATGGTAAGTAATGTGCTACACTACTTTTGAATTACTTTTGCAAAACTTTTACTTAGATTTTCTAAAGCTTGATCTCTTTTTACGAACTGTTTTTCCTCTTTTCTTTAAATAGAGGAGCTCTGCAATTAACAAGGCACTGTTTAACCCAGACCTTCATTTACATTAAGTAATTTTAGTAGGCTCCTTTTCAGAAAAGTTGTATCTCATGATCGAAAATGCTTGTTTTCGTATAGTATGTGAACTTCAATAATATCCATTGTAGTAAATAAAACAGAAGAATGCATTGAAACAATTGCCTGACAATATGTCTATACCAATTACTGTAATATGGACAGACTGCTTATTTATTTATTTATTTTACTTATTTATGAGTCATTTAGCAGACGCTTTTATCCAAATAGCTATCTATACATACAGTATAAGGAAAAAAAGCTGTTTGTAATACTGTAAATTAATTTGAGGCTACATTTCAGTAAAGATTTGTTGTTTTTGTGCACTTCTATATACACAATCACTGTTGGGGAAAGTTACTTTTGAAAGCAATGCATTACAATATTAAGTTGCTCCCTAAAAAGTAACTAGTTGGGTTATTCAGTAACTTTTTATGGTAAGTAATGTGTTACACTACTCTTGAATGACTTTTGGATTACTTTTCCTTAGATTTTCTGGGGCTTGATCTCTTTAAGAACTTTTTTCTTCTTTTTTTTTTTAAACTCGAGCTCTGCAATTAACAAGGCACTGTATAATCTATACCTTCATTTACATTAAATAATTTTAGTTGGCTTCTTTTCAGAAAAGTTGTATCTCATGAATGAAGATTCTAGTTTTTGTATAGTGTGTGCGCTTCAATAAAAATCCGTTTTAGTAAATAAAACAGAAGAATGCATTGAAACAATTGCCTGACAATATGTCTACATCAATTACTGTAATATGGACAGACTGCTTATTTTTTTAGAAATGTTTGATTTCTTGAATTGCTATCTATACAAGCAGTATTAGGAAAAAAGCTGTTTGTAATACTGTAAATTCATTTGAGGCTACATTTCGGTAAAGGTTTGTTTTTTTGTCCACTCCTATATACACAATCACTGTTGGGGAAAGTTACTTTTAAAAGCAATGCATTACAATATTGATTTACCGCCTAAAAAGTAACTAGTTGTGTTGAGTTGTTTTCATAAAGTATGCCCTTCTACAATATTCAACGCAGTAAATGAAATAGCAGAATGCTACAAGTGAAACAACACCTGGTCTGGCACCATGCTTATACTACCAATTAATTTGAATGGGCTACTTTTCAGTTTCTCCTGAATGGGAATGCTTGTTTTTATGTATGGCACAAGAAAAATAACTGCGTGCCAGCATGTTTGTGTAAGCCACTTTGCAAAAAGTTCAGCTCCTTTTCATAGGTACACTTATACTCTATGTGATATGCAATACAGTAAATGAAACAGAATAAAGCGACAAGCAAAACAACAGCTTCATAGCATACTGTAAAGTATGTTAAGCATGCTACTTCTCAGTAAACAATTGCACTTCTTGATTGAAAACGCTTGTATGGTCATTTATGCAATGTAAAAACCAACTAGCTACTTTAAATAAAGCGAGTAAATCAGTTGGTAAATGTTAACAACTTAATTCCTTCAGCTCAGTACCTCATTTAGACATTTCATTTACTTAAAAACTTTAAGACAACAAGTAAGTTTGCTCACTTTTTTTTTTGTAAGTCAACTATGCGTTTCAAAAGCAACGTGTTTGCTCACTTTTTACGGAAAGTCAAATAGCTTTTGACAGTGTGTGCTAGCAATTCAGCAAACTGAATAGCAACAATTTGTTTAATATGTGCAGGCTACTTTGCAGAAATCTGCAGGTGATAAAGCACTGCAGCAGAATCCATCACATACCAGGATATCATAAAGGCTCATCAGGCGACATGACGACTCAAATAAAGATGTCTTTGTTCACAGCTCTCAGTCAAAATCAGTCAGACGTCACATTGCTGACAGTCATCAATTAGGGCAGTGGCCTCAGTGACTGTAAACAGAGCGTGTTGCCACTTGCCTTCCATGTCCAAACAATTACATCAAACATGCAGGTCAGTACAGTGTGAGCTAACTTGAGTATGAGTAGTTTTTTTGGAGTAGTGCTTTGAATACTGCTTTGCTTTACTTATGAAGATGTATTATAAAATATTGGCATTTATGGTCTAATGAAAAATCTTTAATGCCCATATACTGTAAAATTTATATGATCAATTAGTCATGACAGCATAGGTTTTTATGTCTGTTATAACCATGTCAGATACAGAATCTGTGGACACTTTTGCTATTTCTGAGTTCTGAAAAATAAAAAAAATGCAAATCCAACTAGAACCACACTCAAATATATTTTTCTGTTTGTTTAAAATAGACTCACCAATCACAGGACATCAGCATGACGTCAGACTCGATGTTGCATTTATGAGTGGAAATAAAACTAGGGTTGACTTCAGAACCTGTCAGATTGACGTCAGTGTCCAATGTTGGACAGACAGATTTTTCCAACGCAACCTAAAAACCAAATATCAACGTCTAATGATGTTACAGCTTGACGTTGTGTGGACGTTACTCCTATGACATCTATCTGACGTTGGATTTTGGTTGCCATACCTGACAAATAAATCTCAGCATTTGATGTTGGTTTTAAACGTTGCCTTGATGATAAATGTTGGTCACTTTCCAACACAGCCTAAAATAAACCAAAAATCATATTACATAATTATTGAACATCAAAATAACGTTTTCCTTAGACGCTGACTAGACATTTTGGTCACCCGAATACATGACCTAAATGTAACTTTATATTAATGTCTTGTGTGGCTGCTAAATTCTTTTTGTTTTTGTTTTTTGGACAACTTAATTGTTTTATGTTGAATCCACTTAAATTTGTAAAAACAATTGTGTTTATGTGGTAACCTAGCATTTTTTATTTTATTTTTATTGTGCATTGGTGGGGTAAACAATAAACTAAAGGGCCACCTGTTTCCAATGTTACCACTCGATTGAATGGGTTTTATCAGTGGTTATCAGCTAATAGATATGAGCCAGTAGGGGAACCTTCTGAACCTACCAGTAGTTAGTATCCATCCACATGGTTAGTCAGCTATACTTATAGAGAAGATTACAGATCCAGATTTGTTTTTACATTACAGTGACGGTTGGGTTTAGGGTTGGGGTAGATGTTAATAAAATAAGATTATTAGGAAATTTAATAAATAATATAAATAATTCTCGTGGTTAATCAGCTATATTAAAGGCCCGTTTCCACCGAGCTGTACGGTTCGGATCAGTACAGTACACTTTTCCACTGTCAAAAGGCGTACCGAACCGAACCGTACCACTTTTTCGGCACCCTTTCGAAACCTTTTGTACCAAACATGAGAAAGGGTACCAAAAGGTGGAGCTAGACGCACAGCTGATCACTATTGGTTTACAGAGATTCGTTATTCACTTATGCAACAAGCCAAAATGAAAACAAAGGATCCGCCATGTTTAAAATTCACAGCCGAGAGATTACGTAATTATATATATATATATATATAAATATATATATACTTATAAGTATATATAATATATATACTTATAATGAACCATGGTCGACCCGGGCTCAAACAAACCTATATCTGAAATAACAATAACAATAACTTCTTGAGCTGAGGATATTAACGTGCGCTTGATTATTGACGTGCTTTTTAAACCCGATCCTGTCAGAAACTGACAAAAGCGCGAAAAAAAGGAGAAGCTGGAAAAAAAGGAGCACATTATTTTTTTCAGCAAACATGAACAAACTGCCTTGTTTAACTATTATCATCACCTTTTGGACTAAAAAGAACTCGGAATGACGGAATTACATGTGCTGCTGGAGATTAAAGACACAGATGAGAGGTCTGCTCTGACTGTGGGCTACATTTTGTGCTGTTTTTTTAACTAAATAAGGACTAAATGTCTGTTGTGTGCCGTTTATCTGTAGTTGGTAACATATCTGAGACTGTAAGGGTCTGTATGTGTTCATATATGTTGCATTTAATTATTTATTTTATATAATCATAGACGTTACAGTAGGCTATTTCGCACTGTCATAGATGTGCAGTTACAATCAACTCATGCTCATAGAAAAGTTAGAAATAAACATTTATACACCAGTATTTATGTGTATAAAGCCACTGTTTTGTGAGAAGTGCTTCTCATATGATATGTAAGCGACTCAGAGCTTTACTGTAGATATTTTCTCGAGCGAAACTTTCTGTCATACACCACGCCCAGCAAAAGGGTACCCTTGGTAGTAGAAACGCAAGCCTGATAAAGGTGACCCGTACCAACCAGAACCGTACCCTACTGTACTAGTCAGTGGAAACGAGCCATAATAAACAAGACTCCAGATTCAGATCTGTGTTTTTACATTACTGATGGTTGGGTTCGGGTTTAGAGTCGGTGTAGACGTTAATAAAATAAAATTTTATGAATAATATAAATAATTCTCATTAACTTACGGCCACAGCCGTATGCAATCTATAGCTGAAAAACCATGTGGGTGGATGATTCCATACTGATCCATATCTATAATCACAAGTGATAACATTCGAATCGGCTGAAAATACAGCAAATAATACTCTACAAACTAGTATTATACACAAATCATCCAAACATTTACATTTTATTCAATAATATTACTGAATTCAATATAAACACTAAATTAATACATATTTATACACATTTGTAAATAAATAGACTGTGGGGAAAAAAAACCTGTAGATTTTTATGTAGGCCTAGTTATCGTATATTAAACAAGATGCTTAATGTAATTTAAGTTCAAATGACTCATGAAGTTAATTTGATTCAACTTAAAATTTGATTCACATTTAAGGCAACCGTGTAATTTGACATCGTGAAAGCTTTTCATTTGTCAAAAAGGTTATTTAACATGGAAAAACATGCTTTAGATTATTAAAATGTTCGCACTTTGAAAAAATCTAACTTTGATCAGTTCAGTTTGGCCAAGAAGTACTTCTTTGGTGATATAAAACATTCTTTCTTTTTTTTTTATCTGCTTGTGTGGCATGTTTCTCATCTCTTTACAAAACAGGAATAGGTGCATCCTCTTTCAGACAAAAGTTTTCTTTTGTAAACAGCATTTTAGATTCTACTAGACACAGTATTTCACATTTCCAAAACATGACTCTTCGTTTGGGATTAACATGCAGACTGCTCAACTTTACTGAGAGAATTTCTTGAATTCTTGTTTGTAAAAGTGACCAGTACAATGAAACTGTCAACTTTTATTTATCACACTTTTAAGTTTTCAACGCCTGTCTTTTAGCAATACGTGCAAGACACTTCAACACATTTCTCACTCTATCAACACACATAGTGCTGTTTGCCACACATATGCAAAACGCCATCTCATACAGGCGTATTGTCATTATGATTTAATATTGTGCTTTTATTTTCTTTAGAGGATGGATCATTTCAGCACAAACTGAGACATGCAACCAGCTTCAATGCATGGAACTAATGTTGCTGCTTTTCATATCAGTGCAATCTACACATCAAAATACATTTATTTTTTGAGACCTTGGCGCATTTGACGCTTTTATGTTTCATTCCACTGTTAAACGTCACTCCCCCACATAAGATTCACTTTTATCATCTGCTGCTGCAGGTAAAGTGAAACTTGTGCACTTTTTATGACTGTTTTTTGCTTTGCTGCTATTTAACAAAAATGTCTATATCAACACTGTAACATGTGGAAAACTGCTATTTGAAATCTGTACTCTACGCCATAATTCTAATGCAAATAATACTCTTTTTTTAAGTTGACAGAATTACTTGTCTGTTCAAGTGTACATGGCATATTGCATAATCAGATATAGTATCTACTAGATCAAATTTATGTAACATGTCTGTCTTCTTTTTGGCACACAGGCACAAAACAAGTAAAAGCTCTGATATAGTCTCAAGCATTTTTTTTCCATGTTAAAAAGACAATAGAAATGCCTGAGCAGCTGTATTTTGTGAAAATACAATGCTATGGAAACTAGTGAAGAAATAATGTAACCAAGGCATTGTTTCGCATGCTGATGTGAGTTTACAATTTTAACTTTTTCTCTCAAAACTTTGAGTTATGAGCTTGAAATTCAGAATTCTGTACAAATTTGGTCAGAACTATAAAATAAATGTCAAAACTGTGAGATATACCCTCTGAATTGTAAGAAAATAGTATTTTTCTCCCCTAAATTCAGACTTTATAGCCAGCAATTAAGGGGAAGATGTCAGAATAACAGTAAAAAAAGTAGGAATTGTGGTTTTATAAATTTGTCTTGAAATTGTTGGTATACAGTATGTGTGTTAATAAGACTGTATAAAAAGAAACTAGCTATAATACTTAAAAAGTGAGTAAACCTGTTGTAAGGTAACTTAATTTGGCTTAACTTGTTTTTTTTTATAGTGCACATAGTTTAATAATTTTAAGACAACATTTACTCACTTTGTTTAGGTAAAGTCAAAAATCACTTTAAAAGCATCGCTTTTATCCACTTTTATATTCATTCAACTAATTTTATTTTTTAACAATGCAGCAAATGTCAGTCACAATTATGGACAAAATTGTCACAAAAATGTTTCTGTTTTTTAGTGGGATTGTCTTAGATGCAATTTAGACTGAAGAAAGTTACATTTAGATGGATATATAAATATAAACTGAGCATTTTCCTCACAATAGCAAAGCAAACTTGAGAAAACAGCAGATGAGAAAGCATATGATCATGGTTATGCAGAAGACTGTGAGCCCTGCAAAGTCAATTCACATATATTTATATAGCATTTTAGACTGTAGGTTAAAAAAAAAAACTTTATTAAATACCAAGTGTTGCTTTCTGATTTAGTTTAAAGCAGCCCTCGATTGTTTACATTTTTACCTCAAAGGACTAAGTGGGGAAAAAAAATGAACAAGAAAAGATTTTTTATGTCAGAGAAGGCGGAGCCTCTAGGCCACACCTACTAATGCATGTCACAAATAGACCAGTAGTCTTCTGAAGGTGTCTTCTAGCTTCATTTGGAAAGTTTTGCTCGTACGGTAAGCTGTTTAGAGCTCCAAACAAATAATTGTTTGTCTTGTTTTGTCTTTGAGTTTGCTTAAAACTATGTCACAGCAGTTTGTTAATTTGAAGTATATCAGGGACTAAACAGTGTTAGTTACTGTATTAAGTTACAGCTGAAAAAGTCAAGAGATTACTTTTAACTTTGGTAATTGGTAATTTAAGTACAGTACTTAATATAATGTATTAGCCTTAAATATTGTTGATAAATTCAACAGTTCTGCATAAAGCAGATCATTCAGATATTCGGCACAATAAGTCAACTTTTGAAATAAAGAAGGATATTTTTGTCAGACAATTGCACACGCTTAAGACAACTTATCCAATTTGTCCAGCAAATATTTTAAGCAGCCGATGCCCTTCCAGCCGCATCCCAAAACTGGGAAACACCCATACACTCATGCATTCACACTCATACATTACAGCTAACTCAGATGTGGTACAGGTGAATTGAATACGCTCTTGGAACTTGTGGGAGAAACCGGAGCACCCGGAGGAAACCCACGCAAACACCGGAGAACATGTAAACTCTACACAGAAATGTCAACTGACCCAGCCGAGACTCAAACCAGCAACCTTCTTGCTGTGAGGCAATTGTGCTACACACTGCGCCACATGACGCCCAAATTACTTTTGAGACAAAGTAGTTAGAAAAGTGATTTAATGATGTAATTAGTTAATTCAATATACACCAGCCTTATTATTCTTCATACCGACTTATGAAGTCACACAATCAATAACTGATAATAAACTTAGTTTAAAAACTGTTTTATTATCATGCAATACCAAACGTTATGTTATCATAAGCACCCAAGCACATCCTCTGAACGTCACTAACGTGGGCCTTGCACTCAAAAACAGTGTAGGCAGTTTTTGCAGCACGTAAGCTGACACACACGCTAAGCGTAGTTTTCAAGACTTCACAGAAAGACTCTCAGAGATCAGCTACAGTGAGCTCAGTTTCCTGTCCTACTCACAGCAGCAGCGGCCGAGGAAGTGGTGAGTGTGTAATTAAACTGTTTGTTTATCAATATTTTATAAGCCGAAACCTTTATAGCCATTACAGCAGCAGCAGTGTCTCATTGGCTGTTCAATACTTCACTGCTGATGTTTATTTGCATTTGTAAAGAAAGCCATATGGTTAGTGCAGATACTACAATCACTAAACTAAAAGTGCTGGACTGTATGTTTCCTCCTGCATTTTTTTTTTATACCAGGCTCTTGTTCCAGGTATGTTAAAATGCTCATTATTTTTACTACTGTCATCACTACTGTTGGTTTTACCATTTATGTTCCCTTCTTAATGCTCATAACTAGTGATGTGTATGAATTGAATGGCATCTGTTATGCTTAAAGGGGGTTTCTGCCTCAAGGTAGTTTTGAAACAGTAACCGATTGATCCTCAAACTGTGAGTTTACAGTATTTTAGTAACGACAACAGTGTAATTCAGTTTAGTATGGGGTAACTGTGGTTTAGCAAAGAAAAACCTGGTATGGTTGGTTTTTTCATGCCTAAAATGGACTGAATGTTTTGTGACTGTTTGCACAGCAATGTTAGCTTTCAGATATACTGAAGGACGGTTGTGCAACATGTTTGTCCTGATCGCACTGGAGAACATTCTTCAGCCCATCATGCTTGCGAATGTGGTTGTCGTTTAAGATTTTAAGAGTTTACAGTTCCGTTTAAGTAGGCGACCTAAATGACGTCACATTTACAGCGAAGGTCTAACCACCACACGCCAGACCTGAGGTTTCATTTGATGCACTGACTCTTTTTTTTTTTTTTTTTTTTTTTTTAAAGCAAATTTCCCTATTTATACAGGCTGCCTAGTTTCTGAACTGTCTCTTATATCAATACTTTTGGGGATTTTTGTGTGTGTGTGTTTTTGCGTATCTTGTATCTCTGTTTTGCCCATACCTCCGTCAGCAAATTCTGTGTAACACAAAGCTTATGTAATCATAACTGTAGCTTTAGAATATGAGCTCTTTATGGTTAGTTGCTGTGGTTGAGTTTGCATGAGAGGCTGTGTTTTTGGTTTAACATGCTGCTTTTCTCTGTGAACCTTTGATGAATGTTTGATGTCTGTAGCATTGTATTATACATCCAGTCACAGCTGATGCTATTTTGTGCCCAGTCAAACCTGTCAAGGCTTAAAAATAAAATAAGATAAATTAAATGAAAACAAAACTAAACTAAACTAAATTAAATTAAATTAAATTAAATTAAATTAAATTAAATTTGATAAAAATAAAATAAATTTTAATTAAAAACCAAAATAAATAAATTAATTAAAACAATAAAATAAGTAAAATAAAAAAAATTATTAAACTAAAATAAATTATAAAAAATGTAAAATATTTAAATATATAGGCAATAATGTAATGTAATGTATATTTATATAGCGCATTTATCGTATATGGCCATCATGAGGGGGTCTCTCTACATCACTACCAGTGTGCAGCAACTACTTGGATGATGCGATGGCAGCCACAGGACAATGGCGCCTGTGCGCTCACCACACACCAGCTATTGGTGGCATGGAGAGACAGTGATGGAGTCCATTCAGGAGATGGCGATGATTGGGAGGCCATGATGGGTAAGGGCCGAGAATTTGGCGAGAACACTGAGGTTACACCTCTACTCTTTTACGAGAAGTGCCATGGGACTTTTTAATTACCACAGAGAGTCAGGGCCTCAGTTTAACGTCTCTTCCGAAAATTTACTGACTTTACGTTTCACAACTAAGCATATTTACAAATTTATTTTTGATCATATAAACTTCATAACATCAAATTACCTGACTAAAAACAATAAAATGAAAACTGGCAGTTGCTAGAAAGTTTATTGAGACATGAATTCAGAATTATAAGAGATAGTTGCACATTTATAGGTTTTAATTTTCACAATTGTAAGAATCTTTTCTCATTTATTAATGATCAACATATAAACTAGGTTCATAACATGAAATTGCCTGACTAAAAACTGTAAATGAAAACTTGCAGAGGCTGAAAAGTATTTTTAAGTTTATTGAGACACACTGTAAACCAAGTATTATCACTTTTCTTGCAATATCAAGCTTTCCTCTCACAGTAGTAACTTTTTAGAAAGGTTCAAAATGTCAACTTTTCAAAATTTCTGCAAAGGAAAAGTGATTTGAATACTACCACCTGTACTACTAATACATCTATAGTATGAGGTCTTTTCCATGCTATGAACTGAAGAGTATATGCAAGTTCATGTTAAATGCTCCAAAAATGACCATTTAAATGTAAATGTAAATGTAATGTGTATTTATATAGCGCATTTATTGTGTATGGCCATACACCCAAAGCGCTTCACAATCATGAGGGGGGTCTCTCCACACCACCACCAGTGTGCAGCATCCACTTGGATGATGCGACGGCAGCCACAGGACAACGGCGCCAGTGCGCTCACCACACACCAGCTATAGGTGGAGTGGAGAGACAGTGATCGAGCCAATTCGGTGGAAGGGGATGATTGGGAGGCCATGATCGTAAGGGCCGATAGAGGGACTTTGGCCAGGACACCGGGGTTACACCCCTGCTCTTTCACGAGAAGTGCCATGGGATTTTTAATGACCGCAGAGAGTCAGGACCTCGGTTTAACGTCTCATCCGAAAGACGGCGCCCACTGACAGTATAGTGTCCCCTTCACTTTTACTGGGGCATTAGGACTCACACAGACCACGGGTTGAGCGCCCCCTGCTGGCCTCACTAACACCACTTCCAACAGCAACCTAGTGTTCCCTAGTGGTCTCCCATCCAGGTACTAACCAGGCTCAGCCCTGCTTAGCTTCAGTGAGTAACCGGTCTTGGGCTGCAGGGCGATATGGCTGTGGGTTTAGATACAGTTGAAGTCAGAATTATTAGCCCTACCCCCCCCTTTGAATTTTATATATATATATATATATATATATATATATATATATATATATATATATATATATATATATATATATATATATATATATATATATATATATATATATATATATATCCCAAATGATGTTTAAAAGAGTAAGGTAATTTTCACAGTATGTCTGATAATATTTTTTTCTTCTGGAGAAAGTCTTATTTTTTTATTTCAGCTAGAAAAAAAGCAGTTTTTAATTTTATTAAACACCATTTTAAGGACAAAATTATTAGGCCCTTTAAGCTAAATTAGTTTTTGATAGTCTACAGAACAAACCATCGTTATGTATAATAACTTGCCCAGTTACCCTAACCTGCCTAGTTAACCTAATTAACCTAGTTAAGCCTTTAAATGTCGCTTTAAGCTGTATAGAAGTGTCTTGAAAAATATCTAGTAATATGTTATTTACTGTCATCATGGCGAAGATAAAATAAATCAGTAATTAGAAATAAGTTATTAAAAGTATCATGTTTAAAATGTGTGGAAAAAAATCTGTTCTCCGTTAAACAGAAATTGGGAAAAAAATAAACAGGGGGTCTAATAATTCAGGGGGGCTAATAATTGTGACTTCAACTGTATAAATAAAGGTATAAAAGCTGTCACTGGGGGGCAAAGGCAGACTTTTATACCCATCAAGTCCATATTCGTTCCTTGAAGTTACATATTTATAAAGTGTTTAGTTTAATTGAGTACACCTCATTTTGTAAATGAATATTTTTATCCATTTCTCAGTAAATATAGGCAATGTATTTTGGTGCATTTAAACAAATCACATTTATTAAACAGATATATTTATTAATAAAATATTATAGTCACCAAACATGTTTAGAAATTGAAAGACAAATAAATTCAAGCAAAATATCATTAAAAAAAATTACAACCTACATAATTTCAACCTTTTTTTTTTTTTTTTTTTTTTGCTTCTCTTGATTTTTCCTCATTTTTAATTTTTATTTAATATTTTTCTATACCATGTAAATTTGGGTGAACTAGTTTTTAAACCATTATTTTTTCAGTTGTTTTGTTAGATATGTAAAAAAATTTCTTGTAAGGTACAAAAATGTAAAGTACCAGCTTTTGTACTTGCATTGTTGAGTGTTTACTACTTTTTTTAATAATTAAAAAGTGTTTCAAAATAATTTTTGCTTTAATTTACTGCAAATGTTCATATCAGTTCCATTACCTTTATTTTATCATTCAAAACATCACAGTAGATGCATTGCAGAACAAAATTATGCAACATCGACACCCAGCAAGAACATTCAAAAAATCTGAAAAGACTATAAAACCTAACATAAAACTTAATGAGCTTTTGTAATTCCATAAACATGTAAAATAAAATAAAAAAACCATTTAAAAACCACAAAAGGAAAGAAATTCATATTTTTAACAGGAAGCTATGCAATATTATATTTGTGCATATACATTGAATTAGTCAGTATTGAAGCCAAATCAGGAGCTTTTCTACCAAAATAACTTCCGATAATGATCCAAACACTAGTACACCCGAATTTATGTTATAGAAAAATATGAAACACATATTTAAAGAAGAGGAAAAAACTGAAGAATTGTTTTTGCAATATTTTGCTTGAGTTTAATTGTATTATCTTTGATATTTTAAATATGATTGGTAGCTAAAATATTATTTCAATACATATATGTTTAATAAAGCTGTTTAGTTTAAATGCACCAAAAACATTGCCTACATTCAATGAGAAATTAATAAAAGTTTTCATTTTCAAAATGGGGTGTACTCAATCATGCTGAGCACTATAGGATGTGCTATACTTTTATCAAACTCAGACTAGACGTTTGAACTAAACCTTAAACTAAATTGTTGCCATGTAAATGTCTATAGCATGGTGTTATTTAGATTTTTTGTGTTTCATTCATGGAGCATTTAAAGACAGTTGTGCAATGTGTTATGAATTGTAAAGTAATTAGATTGTAGTAAGTTTTTATGTAAACAAAGGTTGATTTATTGATTGAAAGTACAACCAATGCAGATTTTCAACCTCATGTTTTCCTGCCTGTCTGTCTGTCACATGCAATCACACCAGTGAGACACGTGCCTGCGTGTCTTACATAAACTATTAAGGTTAAGGAGTCTGTGCTAGTCTTTTACTTTCAGTCTGGGCCAAATATAAACATCAACCAAAACCATGGCTTTTGCTTCAGTCACACATCTCTGTGGCGTTGAGGTTTTTGGTTCCCACTAGGTGATGGCAGCAAGGAAATGTAATTAGATGACAGTTTTTCTTAGTTTTGATTCTTTTCTTTTTTTTTGGTTGCAATATATAACAGATCACATATGTCACAAGGCCAGATGTGGATGTGTGAAAAAAAGCTGGCTGAGCAAGTTTCACTGTGTGAATAGCCATAATGGGGCATACAGCAACATTATGCAGAGTTAAAAATGACCTGATTCAGGCAGAATGAGACATAAATTCTAAATAAATTCAGCCAAACGAAACACATTTTATTTTATTTTTTATTAAATAAAAAAAATATTATTTTTAATTCTTTATTTTATTTTTTATTTTATTTTATTTGTTTACATTTTACTTTATTATTTTATTTTATTTTTACATTTTATAAAATATATTTATATCTCATTTTAAGTCATAGTTCACCACAAAATTAACATTTACTCGTTATTTACTCTCCCTCGAATTAAGATATTTTGTAAACTGGTATCCATTAACTTCCATAATAGGAAAACAAAATACTATGGAAGTCAATGGCTACTGGTTTCCAGCATTCCTCATGAAGTCTTCATTTATGCTCAACATCAACTCATAAAGCATTAGAACCATTTGAGGGAAAGTAATGATAACACACTTTTCTTCAGTAAGTGAACTGTCCCTTTAAAAACAATAAACCTTGATAAATAAGGCCACTTAATGATCACTTTAACATGCAGTAATTGTTTTTGCCCGGCCATATCAGCCATAAACGTGTATTGTCAAGTCTGGATAGAACACTGTGTAATACTTTTATAGCTCATGTGCCAAATGTTACACATAACGCTGACATTATAAATGGACATATTGAATCATAAGGGAGTTGTTAGTGAGTCTGGCCTAGATATGTTTGAGACACGGATGAGTCAGACGCAAGTAAACAATCAGACAAGATTAATTTCCAAAAGAAGGGCGCAAAGCGGTTTCTTAGTCACCAGTTTGTTTGCTCCTGTTCTTCATTTCAGGAAGAAATTATCATACTTTTTTTATGCTGAACAGAATAATTTTCATATCCTCGTTTGACCTTTTCCTCGTCTGCTTGAGGTCTACATGAAATCAAATGAGCCTATTAACTTTTTAATACGCATTTCTGAAGGATCTATATTATTCCTGAGGGGATATAGTTTAGATCTGCAGTTTTTAATCAGAAATGTGACTTCAAAGTTGCTCTGTAACAATGTTCTTTTTCTACATGGATAACGTTAATCTAGAGGCAAAGTTTAATTATTAGTATTATAGTAAGCTCACATACAGTCAACCCTTTTCTGTTTATATAAATAGTACAAAACTTACCTTACAATAGTGTGTTTCATCTATAAATATCAACACTATTATAAATATGTATCGTAGCTTACAGTATTGAAACTGCAAAAATTTATTTAAGTTTGACTGCAGTTTCTAGGTAAAACACTGCAACACCTCTCCTCGATTTGGCATCACTCTGAGGGGGTTCTACAGAATTTTGGCTGTACTGAATAAGCACTCTCTTGAAACGAATTAAATCATGTGTAAATTCTTTTTATTTTAGCCACGTGTATGGTTTATCAAATAAACAACAAAACATCAATCACTGCAAAAATAAAGGCAAAGTCAGAAACTAAATAGTCTTTCTAAAACAAAAATGTCAGCAACCACTTATCATTTAGAGCACTTGAGAGCGATGAAATAATTCCTCCTGATGTCCTGTTGCTCATTAGAAAAGAGACTTGTGTGTAGAAAAGCAGTCAAGTTGCCCTGTTTAAGTGAGATTGTTGCTCCCCGAGAAGTTGGTTAACTTAGCTTCTCCCAGTGAGAAACAGCAAGCCAACATACGCACAAGGACAGTAACATATCAACAGTCCTTTAATTGAGCGATAACTTTAATAGTTCTTAAAGACTGGATTAAATTTGTAGGCCAGTAGCAATGAAGCATGAGGTGACCACTCTACCAAACACTCCTTCTTGCTCTATGGTAAGTGACTTTTTATACAGGTGCAAATCAACCTAGTGCCCCCAGAGGTCGGAAGCAGTATTGCATGTCAACATGCCAAACAATACACAATGCAAAACTAATAAAGAAATCATAAAATGATAATAGTAACATTTAACATGTTACAACACTATACTGTTAAAAAAATATATATGACAAAGTAATTTTGTATGTTACTTTAACTTATTTGAATATGTTAATCAGGTTTTAAATATTTGTTTTAAGTTACACAAAGTTCTTATTTTTAGTCAGCTTGACTGATCTGCGTTAAGATGACTATTCAATTCAATTCAGCTTTATTTGTATAGCGCTTTTACAATGTAGATTGTGTCAAAGCAGCTTCACATAAATGGTCATAGTAACTGGAACAGTGTAGTTCAGTTTAGTTCAGTTTAGCTCAGTTCAGTGTGATTTAATCATTACTGAGAGTTCAAACACTGAAGAGCAAATTCATTGATGCGTAGCTCTACCAATCCTGAACCATGCGAGGCAGTGGCGACAGCGGAGAGGGAAAATAAACTTCACCTGATGGGAGTAAAGAAAAAAAACCTTGGGAGAACCAGACTCAGTTCAGCACGACTAGAAAAGTTTGATTGATTTTATAAATGTAAAGCAGCAATCATTTCATACAGTGCATGGGACAGTCTGGTGCCAACACATTTAGTTCCTTTTCACATTAATGATATGTATAGGGATTAAGGATAAAGGATTGTTTTCATGCAGTTATTTGCACAACACCAAATAAATACAAAAAAAAACTAATTATGATTTGTAATCAAATACATATGCCTCACCCATATATCTCCATAGCGATATAGACAGTGCCATCTAGTGGATTCATCATCCAAAACATGCAACAAATGTACCTGAGGTAACGTATTTTGTATTTTAAAAACCTGCAGGTTGAAGCATGTATTTCCAATGAGCTTGGATTGGATTAAAAAAAATTACAATGTTATAAAAGTTGGTGGCGAAAGGTTAATTTAAATCATCTTATGTTTATAACTACATATTAATTGATATGTATTTGTATACAGCTTTTTTTAATCAAACGTTTTTCGAACTTACAGGAGCCTAAAAATGCAAACTTTAAAAAAAAATGAGCTTGGGCAATGTGGTTGATTGCCCAGGGCGGAATCTTGTTTAGAGACATCACCGCACAACCTCCAGGCTCCATCTCCCCCCCCCCCCCCCCCCCACCAGGTTCTCTGACAGGAGAACTACAACAAAAAGTTGTGCAAACTCACTACTTTAAATAAAATAATTTGGTATTATTGTTTTAATAAAAAAAAGAAATATAACAACCACCAACTATTCCACAATATGTTTTACGCAGCGGATGGCCTTCCAGTTCAACCCAGTGCTGGGAAACATCCATGTATACTCATTTACTTACATACACTATGGTCAGTTTAGCTCAGTAATTCACCTGTATTGCATTTCTTTAGACTGAGAGGGAAACCGGAAACCCTGTGTGCTAATAAGTGATGTGTATGGAGCATTACAGACTCATCTACAGAGTCCTATCATTAATACACTTTCTAAATAACAAATAAAACCAAATGCACCACTGACTTTAGACCAGCTTTTGGTTGCTCTATGGCGTGGTCTTTTTCAGTTGCCTCAAAATAGCAAGGTGTCAACAAAGCACCTTAACACATCTCCTTTTTAGACCACCATGCCCATAACTGCAAACGCATTTGCTATTTAAACGATGTGGTACAGGACATAAAAATTATACCTTTTTTACTGAAACTAGCAGAAAAACACTTACATTGAACCATATTGCGGGTTTATGATAGCAGTCACCAATAGCAATTTTAAGTCATTCACCAATTTTTCATTGCTTTCAATGTCAACGTTCCACCAACAGTGGATAATTGCAGCAGAAGGCACAAATCCCTGTCATTCTTTGCTATCGATTTATGGTTTTATGAAGTATGAAAGTGCTTTTTTTCTCATTGCTGGCTCTGCTGCGGGCTCATGTCGGCCTCTTTTGTGGAGCTACACGTATTAATGATAGACCACAAATTAGGTGGAGGCAAAACAAGTGCAAAAACTGGAGAATAGACCAAATTCAATTTGAATCCAAATACACAGAAACATATTAGCCAATTGTTCGGCGACACAAGCTTCACGAGCACTGTCAACTCGCAGGCGTTGGACTGCGCTGATAAATATTTTCAAATTGGTTCAGCTTATTATTTCTCCGAGGCAGCCGGGCGCACCAAATTGGAATTTAGGGAGGGGGTTTTCAGGCGGCTGCAGGTTACTGTCGATGGGAGATTTGCTGTCACATTTTTACAAGCTTGGATTGTGCTTGCTCCGACAACCAGTCCCACATCTTCTGATTAACAGCTTAATTGAGAGAATCTCTCTAGCCGTGACGACCTGAATTGAGCGTGGAAATTCCAAATTACGAGATGAGTTAAGCCACCGCAATCTCTCTCGCTCTTTATGGAGACAGCCTGTTTTCCTTTTTCTGGCCTCGGCACAAATACTCTACTCCCTTAAGGGTGAGATTGCCAGAAAAGCCTATCATTAAGACAGACATACTGGTATCGCTAGCATGATGCTTCTTTCATTTACATTCATTACCAGTTTGGGACAGAAATACGCACGCCAATGCAAGTAGAACAACATGTACAGTACAAGGCTGGTTTGAGCGGCTGTTAATATAATATGATAATTTGCTAATTAGACTAACAAATGCAGCCTTGCCAGGGTCAAAGCAGCCTCTGCTTTTAAGCATTCAAAGGTTGTTGTACAAACAAAAGCTTATCTGACAGATTCAAAAGCATTACTCATGATGATCTTGGCTTTATTGACGTGTTCGTACATATACTGTACCTGTCCTTCATGCTAACCCTCCCAAAACACTACTAATCTCTCTGTTGAGGTGTAATTGTACACTCCTGACAACTCATAACTACAAACTCCCCACCTGTATGCTAGAATGGAGTATGAATACACATAGCAACAACCTCAATTTTCAAATCTGATATCATTTTAAAGCATACCTGCCAACATTTGTCTCTGAAAATCTGAGAGAACGGAGGGTTGGGGGATTTATCTGTGTCCAGTACCATTCAGAGACTTTACAGGGGCTGGAAAAAAAACAAAAAATGGGGGCGGGGGGGATGGGGTGGTCGGAGGATGTATCTGTGTCCAGTATGATTATTGGTCCAGTACCATTCAGAGACTTTACAGAGGCTGGAATAGCGACCTAAAAATGTGCCTGGTCTGTCCCATGCATCAGGCCCCGGCTGCCATCGGAATAGTCAGCGATCCTGTTGGGTGTTATAGATTGTACCGAAGCAAGGGGGTGAAATTCCGGGAGTTTTCCAGGAGAAATGACAAAATGGGGGTTGGGTCTGAAATATGGGAGACTCCCGGGAAAAATGGGAGTGTTGGCAGGTATGTTTTAAAAAGTGCATATACAATAACAAGGATGGCACAGTGGTTAGCACTGTCATCTCACAGCAAGAATGTCGCTGGTTTCAGTCCCGGCTGCACCAGTTGGAATTTCTATGTGGAGTTTGCATGTTCTCCTTGTCTTTGCATGGATTTCCTCCAAGTGCTCTGGTTTCCCCCACAGTCCAAAGACATGCGCTATACTGTAGGTGGTTTATGCTAACAAAAATGGCTGTAGTGTGTGAATGTGAGTGTGTATGGGTGTTTCCCAGTGCTGGGTTGCAGCTGGAAGAACATCCGCAGCATAAAACATACAGTATGCTGGAATAGTTGGTGGTTCATTCTGCTGTGGCGACTTTTGATCAACAAGGGACTATACTAAAGGAAGCTTAATAAATATACAATAACAGAAATGGTGTGACTGTTATTCCAATATTCTCCTTCCACTTTTGTATTTGAGCAAAACAACTTCCCATCAGTCCTCACTTCATAATCTCATCCACCGACAGCTTGTTTTGGCCACACAAGCGGGCAATTTTACAGCCTGAGTTATAACTGATAAGCAGCAAGGCACAAAGAAAAATGTGAAAGGAAATGAATAAATATTAAGTCTGCTTTCAAAATAAGGAGAATTGGAGAACAACATGTGCAAACCGCAGACAAATATGTGGATTTTGATTTCATGTTATGTATGTCCAAAAACAAAACACTGCTATGTAAATGTAGCCAATGAGGAAGGAACAGGGTAATCCATACTTAATGTGTCTTAGATATAAAACAAAAATATCAATATGATTTTGAAATCTGAACTGAGGGATGAACATATCTCCCTTTTTCTTGTATCTCAAGATTCATTCCAGCGAATCACATCATACCAAACCAGCTTAAAAGCCAGATTCGGTCTGTTGTTCGCTCTAGCTTTGTTTAGATTTTAGTAACTATAACTTTGACTTTTTATTCAGTTCCTCATTTTATCTGCAACAATGTACGCTAACACATCGCCATGCTTTTTACTAAGAAGATGCCGTTTTCGAGTATAAGTAATATGGTAACATCAACAGGTCTCTGGTAGAAATGGTGACATAAATGAATAACCATCCATAATCGACACTATTGTGTCAGTGTACTAAATGTGTTCAATAGGATGTTTTCTGTGGACTCTTACCTTTCAAAAAAAACTGTGATGTACAGCAATGTATGCGTGCGTGTGTGTGTGTGTGTGTGTTGTTATTACGATGATAATTACTCCATATCTAATAAGCGTTTTCAGTAAAACTTACACAAATTTAGCAAATACATTCTTTATAAGCTTCCCATTAAAAAACAACTAGCTGCAACGGCTGCTTGAAGGTTATATTGATGGGGACTGCTAAGTGAGCGCCGTCTTTCGGATGAGATGTTAAACCGAGGTCCTGACTCTGAGGTAGTTAAAAATCCCAGGATGTCCTTCGAAAATGAGAAGGGGTTTAACCCTGGCATCCTGGCCAAATTTGCCCACTGGCCTCTGTCAATCATGGCCTCCTAACCATCCCCATATCATCATTGGCCTCATCGCTCTGTCTCCACTAATGAGCTGGTGTGTGGTGTGCAGTCTGGTGCAATTGGGCTGCCGTCGCATATTCCAGCTGAATGCTGCCAGGGGCGTTGCTAGACGTAAAGCTCTACTGGGGCACAGCACCCCATATATTCTAAAACAAAAATATATAATTATAAATAAATAACAGTACTATTGTTATTATCGGTTATTATTCTAAATGCATAACAGATAGTAATCCTAAATGTAACTGGAAAGCAATCTAAAGAGGCAACTGAAGTGATGCTAAGATAATTTAAGAAATATTTAGCATGAATGTTAGACATCATATAGACAATTCAATAGAAAACAAAAAAAAAATAGTTTTAAAGAATTATCTGTTGTGTGTCGTCTTAGACCCGACTCAAAGCAGAGAATTAGGTTAATTAAGTCTAACCTCCCTGACTTCATCCCTCCTTTCTGCTTCATACTAAAAGTAAATCTATCAGGAGCCATGCAGTATAAATAAGATCACCACCATATTATTTAAACTTTATTTAAACTTTGTTTTGTCGACTTGCAAATCTCACTGCATGCCGGTAAAGCCGGTTTCACAGTGCATGAGCGGCCAGGCTATTTTTTCAGCATGCATGTTCACAACCGGACCAGGAACAGAGCAGAGCAGAGCACACGTCAACGTATGTTTTTTTTTTTTCTGCGCACATGCTCAGTTAGCTTTTTGATTAAACTGCATTACTTTCATCAGTGTTGGTTTGGTTGCACACACTGGAATTACCACTCTTTATAAATACACTTGCATATGTAAATCATATCTCAAAGCATTTATTGGGGCACTGATGAGGAGATTTCCCCCAAAAAATGTGTGCAAAGTGCTTTGAGTGTCCAGAAAAGCGCTATATAAACCTAACATATCATTATTATACTCCCCATAAACTAACTATTCACAGATTTAATCCCTCTAATAGCTACTATGATAGACTTTTACACATTTTGGGATGGGGATGTTTTTCTATTCTTGATTCTAAGGATTTACCTTTATTCCAAAACACATCTTTTTGTGACTATTAGTTCAAAAACACTTCCGGTTTTTGTGCCAGCGAAAACCTAACATGCGTGAGCCTATTATTAGCTTCCGTCTTTGCATATGGAAAGTGTCCAGAGTGGACATCCAGTCAGGGCAGCAGAATGTGAATGGAGAAAACAGGTGTATAAAGCCCCAGTGTCACTTCCCTGCACGACGTTCCCAGTCATTGTGACATCATAATGGCAATAACCAGCAGGAAGTGGAAGCCCAAACACAATGAGCAATCGTAACAATATATGGAGGAAGAGTAGATGCTTGTAAGATTAAACTGCAGGCCACAGAAGGGAAATGTGGAGCATGGGCATCACTGCGCTTGTTTGCTTGTAGGGCAAAAGAGTTATGCTATTTTTAACCATTTCGGGACTCAGGAAAAGGTCGTTCCCAGGCCAGTTCCCATGTCCGAAGTGGGCGCAAAAATAAATAGGTGTAATTGTTAAGAGCTTGACCATCTGTGTGTGTCAAACATCTGTCTTGATTATTACCATCAGCCAGTTCGGGGAAAGGTACGGTGAGGAAGTTAAAACTCAAAAACATAATGGGTGAAAAGGAACATTGTGCAATACATGTGTGTTTGTGTTTTTATCATTGATTAAAGTATTTGGCAGCTTGTCAGGTAGTTTCACAATATACAGAAGGCTGTTAAATCGGTAAGGTGTGAGGTTTATAGTTCCTTTACACTCATTGGAACAACCCTGAAGGGTTATTAATGTTATTACAAGACTTTTATGACTTAAAATGACAAAGTTGAAGTCAAAACTATTAGCCCTCTTCTAAATTACTTTTTCCTTTTTCAAATATTTCCCAAATGATGTTTAACAGAGCAAGGAATTGTTCAGAGTATGTCTGATAATGTTTTTTTTTCTTCTAGAGAAAGTCTTATTTGTTTTATTTTGGCTTGAAAAAAAAAGCAGTTTGTAATAAAAAAATAGGGCGTGGCAGTGGCGCAGTAGGTAGTGCTGTTGCCTCACAGCAAGAAGGTCGCTGGGTCGCTGATTCGAACCTCGGCTCAGTTGGCGTTTCTGTGTGGAGTTTGCATGTTCTCCCTGCCTTCGCGTGGGTTTCCTCAGGGTGCTCCGGTTTCCCCCACAGTCCAAAGACCTGTGGTACAGGTGAATTGGGTAGGCTAAATTGTCCATAGTGTATAAGTGTGTGTGTGTGGATGTTTCCCAGAGATGGGTTGCGGCTGGAAGGGCATCCGCTGCGTAAAAACTTGCTGGATATGTTGGCGGTTCATTCCGCTGTGGCAACCCCGGATTAATAAAGGTACTAAGCCAACAAGAAAATGAATGAATGAATGTATGAATCTTTGAACTACAAGTTGCACATTGCATTGCAGCAGGTGCAATAATTCCATATAAGTGTTGGGCTTCTTATGGTACAGCAGCAAAGTTCCTTGATTATTATGCTGGACTGACAGTATACTGTAGTTCCTATTGACCTAGAAAGTAGGAACTTTTCAGTGTCCGTCAGTCTTAGTACACAATGTAACTCTGCAGCAGGTGCAGTAATTTTACACTGATTCTAAATAGTGGTGCAAGTAAAGGGCTTCTAGCTGGCGACTGTTTTTATTTGCTGCGTAATATTATGGTACAGCAATAAAGTTTTCTTGATCATTACTCCAGAATGACAGCATAGTTCCTATTGACCTAAAAGTATAGCAAATTTTGACTGTCCGTTTGTCCTAGTACACAATGTACAGGAACTACAAAAGAATCAAGCTTTACATATGAAAACTGTTGAAACTTTAATGATGCTAATAGTCTAATCTGATTCAAAGATTGATGCTAAGCTATGCTAAAAGTGCTCCCGCCAGACCTGGGGCCTCATGTATCAACGCTACGTACGCACAAAAACTTTGCGTACCCCAGGTTTCACGCTCAGAATCGCTCACGTTTGGATTTACTAACAATGAAGTGAACGTGGGAATGTGCGCAGCTTCACGGCAGCTTTCTGGCTGGCGTACGCACATTTTTTGTGCGTGTCTGTTTTATTTCCATTGGCAACTCCTAGAGGCAGTTGTGTTAAATTCCTCTCTACAAAGTGTCTGAGCCTTGCAATGGCAGCTGTATGAGACGGGTTCATCTAGCAGGTATATAAGGTTTCCATAGCATACAGTTGACCAGCCAAACATTAAAGCACAATTTGCAGCAGTCGCCTGTTTTCCCAATGTAATCTGAGCGATCTACCGCACGCACATTGCTATAAAGACACTATCTGAAGATTTGCATGCGTAAATCAGAAACATTTCCATTCAATAAATGTGCAAATAAAATATGATGCACAAACTTATTGATGATTCCTACCTGTCTTTCTTGTGATAAATAGTAGGCAAACTCTGATATGTAGCGGGGGAAAAAAGAAGAAAGAGTTCATCAGACGCTGGATTCGAGCAGAGTTCATGATCGAACGTGTTAATTCATGATCACACGCGTCTTACAAGCTGCGCCACTGAGACTGTTAAGGATGCTGCAACATTTTACAGATATAAACCACACTATTTCTTTTTTTAATGCACTCAGTGCGATGTTCAGACCCAACTGTGTTAACCGCATCAGCTAAACTCTCCCACTCTATTTTTTTCTTTTGTTGTTAATTCTGGAGGACAAACTTGCAAATAACACCGCTTTTCTCCGGTCTACCTCCGAAAGCAGCACCTCCAATCACATTCTGTTCAAAGTTTCTCTTTTTGCTTGCTTTTGCCATTGCTTTTTCGTTGGGTTTTGCCATTAGCATAGTCATTAGCATATTCATACGGGGGAGGAGGCAGGGAGGGGTTTTGTGCTCATGCATGTTGCGCTCAGTTTCACGTTCATTCGGATGTACAAAAGAATATACGTGAGATTCGGCGTACGCAGTGTTTTATACATCTGAATTTTTTTCTGCGTACGCACATTTACAGCTTTGTGCGTACGCAATGTTTTAGTAAGATTTCCACGCAAGTCTTCGTACATGAGGCCCCTGGAGATTATCTGAATGGTTGTAAAAATGGTTAAAAAAAACACAACACAACTCTATGGGAGCTGAAAAAATGAGTGTTCCTTTAAGGAATGATAAATACCCACACTGAGCAAGAATTCACCGTTATGGGAAAATGAACCCAAAACTGAACTAAAAGTGCTTATCGTGACTGGCTAGCACGGGCCTCAGAGGGGCTCCTGGCGGTGGGCATCAGTTTTGCCGACTGTGCTCGCTCAAGCGCTTTGGTAAACAGAAAGAAGCTGCGTTCACACCGAAGAGCACACTAAACCACAGAGCTGACACATCATGAACCATGAGTCAGCCCACAGCAAACTAATGATCAGCAGATAAAGCCTACAGACTAACTGCTGATCATCCTTTACTATCCGGTTTACCGAGCCGCAGTTCAGTTTCACATCAGAATGATTACATGTATGGTTCTTTATTAAAGGGATAGTTCACTAAAACATAGTTCTGTCATCATTTGCACAACCTTTCCGAGTTTCTGTGCTCTGTTAAATACAAAAGAAACTATTTTGAAAAAGCTGAATGCTGTTAACCATTAACTTTTATAGTACTTGTATTTTCTACCATGGAAGTGAATGGCTTTTCAGCTTTTTTCAGAATATCTTAGTTCAAGTTCAACAGAAGAACGAAATTCATGAAGGTTTGGAACCACTTGTTTAAATAATTTTTTTAGTTTTTGGGTGAACTATCCCTTTAACATAGATGTGTTTTCAACTATGGCCTTTAATGGTGTAAGAGATTACTGCGATTAGTTTGAGATTAGAGATACAAAGTGGTTCTTCTGTCTAAATTTATCTAGGCTACACTATGCCAGGGTTATTGGGTTGACTGCATATCAAAGTGTTTGATAAATTTAAGTTGTACTGCTTTAATGTGTGCATTAATTTTTTTCTTTCTCGTTTTGTTTCCTAGAATAAGAAGATGCTGCGTTTATTGATTGTGGTTTTGATTCTTCAAGGTGTAGGTGAGTTCAGTTTACCCGTGCTTATGTTATTCTCCTGTGCTTTGATCAAAAGTTCTGTCTCCTATTTGTATGTTTATTTTTACACTCAATCTTCTCTCTCTCTTAAGTATCAGTTTCAATAGCAGGCTTGTGAAACAGTCCTGCTGTTACTCGCCATTAAGCAGATGTGTTTCATCCAAAATGCCTTGAACGGTTCTGTGTTAACTCTAGAGAATTCATCAAACTATGTCAGTTCTCTATCAGTGCGACACATGAAGTACTATATATTTGCAAGTTAAGGCAATACACTGCTGGCCAAAAAAAAAAAAAAAAAAAGTTCAATTTTGAGATTATTATGTTTTTTGTGTGGCATTTTGGCTTTTCATAAAGTGCTTTTTTTCAGTATAAAGTGAACATCAAAATTACACTTTTAAGTGTTTCTTTTTTTTCACACTTTATCAATTTGTGTTAGCACATTTCAATTGCAATACATATTTTTAAATGCCTTTTTCTTAACATGGGTTGTTTTCTCCTGCAGACATACTGTATAGTAAAGCTTAAAATTATTCAAACCCCTGGAGTTAAATTTACTTTTATTCAACCAGCAAGTTTTTCTTTTTTGTTTTCTTTTTTTTACCACAGCTGCCACAGACTTCTTGAAAAAAATAACAAGACGATGTACAAGAGACATCATTGTGGAAAAATATTTTTTTCTTTAAGTAACTTAAAGTATTTGCCAGGGTTGTGAATAATTTTAGACTTGACTGTGAATCTCCACTTCAGTAACATTTACACAGACCAAAAACTGTTCATATCTGTATTCTGAAGGTAATTATAGAGATAATGTAATGATCACCAGCGATCTAGCATTTGCAGATAGCTAGAAAACTATACATCTGCCACTTTACCAAACTACAAATCCCTTCATGCCCAGCACTCACCCACTAGTTCTAGATAACCTCTTTAATTTACACGCACAGCTGCAGATCATCCTCACTGAGTACTTGGACTGTATAAGCATCACAAACAGACTCAGAATTGTTCCTTGTTTCCATGTCTTGCTTTGTCTGGCTTTTGATTATTGGATTTTTCTTTGGATTGTGATAGTTTTCTGCCTGCCCTGACCTTTGCTTGTCTCTTGGACTACTCTTTTGGATATTCCTTGCTATTAATTTTTTTCTTCCTGTTTTAACCCCTGCTTGCTAACTATTCTCTTAAAATAAAGCTGCACATGGAACTCCATCTCTGTTGCCACCTGACCTATTTTACGAATTAACTCACACTGTACATATTTTGCGTGATTACATACATTTTAATTCTACAAATGTGATTTATTTAATATTTTAGTTGGCTGTCCGCTGTATTTTCAGAATTATGGAATGGAAAAAATAATTCCCAAATGCTTTCTCTAAAACCTTTAACTCTAATATGCCAAACAAATATTTTAAATACAAATCCATCCAACGTTTAGATTTGTTTGTGCTAGAAATACATGCAAATTTGTACAAATTTTATTAAATAATGCTTAATTTGTAGATTTTAACATTTTAATCAACTAGTAAAAAAAAGTGTGTGATTTTTTAATGTAATAAGTCAGCTGGGGAACTTTTGTGACAGTAGTTATTTGTTTAATTTTTACCTATTCACCGGCAGTGCCTTGCCCTCCCAATATGGCTTTTTGACCTTTTTTGACTAAAAATCAAAGTTACTTTTATTTAACCACCAAGTATTTTTTTTTTTATTCATTTTATTTTTGACCTGAAATGACTTCTCCAAAAAGATAATAAGACAATGTACAAGAGGCATTACTGTGGAAAAAAAAAAAATCTTAAAGTAAATTCAAGTATTTGCCAGGGTTATGAATAATTTTGGGCTTGACTGTAAGTCTCCACTTTGCCAACAGGTTTACATAGAGATTCTGTTATGATCACCAGCAATCTAGCATTTGCAGATCGCTGGAGAACTACAAATCCCATCATGCCCAGTATTCACACTCCAGTTGTAGATCACCTCTTTAATTCACACACACAGCTGCACATCATCCTTACTGATTACTTGGACTAGTTAAGCATCACAGACACAATCATTCTTTGTTCAGTATTCTTCCTTGGTCCATGTTTTGCTCTGTCTGGCTTTTGATTCTTAGATTGTGTTTTGGATTGCGATAGTTTACAGCCTGCCCTGACCTTTGCCTGTCTCTTGGATTACTCTTTTGGATTGCCTTTGCTATTAATGTTTTGACCCCTGCCTGCTGACCATTTTCTCAAAATAAAGCTGCATGAAGAACCCCATCTCTGTTGCCACCTGACCTCTCATTATAGATTCTTTCATACTGTACATATTTTGATTGATTACATACATTTTAATTCTACAAAACATAATTTATTTAATATGTTTGTTGGCTGTGTACTGTATTTTTAGAATAATGGAGTAAAAAAAAATCCCCAAATCCTATCTGTAAAAACCTTTACTCTAATATGCCAAACAAGTATTTTGTATGAAATCCATCCAAAGTTATATATATATATATTTTTTTTTTGTGCTAGAAATACATGCAAATTTGCATATATTTCTTAAACAACTAGTAACAAAAATGTGTGTTTCTTAATGTACTTAGTCATCTGGGGAAATTTGGTGACAGCAGTTATTTATTTATTTTGTACCTATTTACCTGTAGTGCCTTGTCCGCCCAATATGGCTTTTTGACCTTCAGTGGAATAACCACAAAATATATTCAGTTTTGACCTTTATGATATGTTTGTCATAAAGGTTATGTCATGGTTATGTTCGTGCGAATGATGACCTCTTATTTATTTCTTCATTTATTTTTCAAATCAACAGTTGCAGCATCAGACGACACAGAAGGAAATGCTTCAGGATATCCCAGTACGTCATTTCTCATGTTTATATGATGTTTTTTGACAATGTGATTGATTTTCAGTCTGTCCTGAGCAGGTCATACTTGTAATGTAATAAACAGTAAAAGCGATAGAACCTTCAATAAAATCAAGATGAAATAAAAAAAAATAATAATAATAATAATTAATGCTGGTTTACTGAAAAAAAATACTATAATACAGTAATTGTTGCATTTCTCCAAAACTATTGGGGCAATTTAAATTCTAACAATAGGTTTATGTAAAAATTAAGCCATAAAAATGATTTGTACAAATCCTTCGCCCAAAAAAAAAAAAAAATTATGTACTTTTTCTTATAATTTTGGGGTGAAATGTGACTCGTTTTATGTCATCTTTAAAGTTTAGTAATTTTTTATGTGCTGTTATGGTACATTATTTGAATTTGTATTGTCTTTTAATTCCCTCTCAACATTTTTATTTCCCTAGGTGATGATGAGGACGAGGTTGTAACCAGTAGGTGTTTTCCTTTCCTCTCGACAGGCTTTTACTGTAAGAAATGACCGACTCATCCACCGCATTAATTCCTGAAAGCAATCAATTAGCGTGTCCCAGCAGAACGCCGCTGATAACCCCGGCTCCATGCGCACTACTGTCCGTCCCCTTAATAGACGCCGACAGCCTCACTGAGCTCTCCTGTCCATCTTCATCAGCACAAATGATTGCTCTCTGATAGAATTACTGAGCTGTTAAAGCAAGCGCCGCTCACTGTAAAACTCTCCAATATGAGCACCGTCACTGTGATTCACTTTCCTGTCTAATTTCCAAGAAGATGTGAAATAATGTTATGATTAATAAGAAGAATTGGCTTGGAGATGCGGTGTTCTCTGCTCATATGGCTTGATGATATCAATGATAGCACAATGCTGTGCTGAAAATTAGTTTTAGTTATTAGTTTTAGTTGTTTTACTGTAGTTTTGGACAACTGCTAATTTGCAGCATGTTTGTAGTGTCCTGGTTAAAAGATGACTAAGTCTTTCACTGATGTTCACGATTCATTTATTGGTCACACTCCATAGAATTAGTTCACATTATTTCATCACGAATCACCGTAAGAACTAGAAAGAAAATAAACAAACAACAAACACAAAAAAATCCCGAAAATTAACACTAAGCCAACATAACAATTAAACAGTAATCATAAACAAATAAACCAAATTACCTTATTTTTCCCTCAAACCAGGAGCTATAACTCATGAAGGAGGAATCCGGGAAGCAACCGTATACATGTGCCCCCTTTACCGTGTTTCACCTAGCGTTCCATACTTTGTTTTCATTCATTACTGCACGCAATTTATACATCCTTCTGTTAAGCTCCGCAATTTTGACGTCATAATTAAAGTCCCCAAACAACTGAATTAATTCAACAAATCAACCCGTATACAAAATACAACACAACATAAAAAATAGATAAATTCAAAATCATAAACAAAGTAACACATTATTTCAAGTTTCTTTACAATGTTTTTCAAAACATAACATTTCTTTAAAGGTGCTTTTGACTCTTCTAAAGTATAAAAATACCACAATGTTTGCAGATATTTAAGAAACATGCTAACTGAAAAACAATGCTGAAGTCAGATATTCTCTTTGAAAATGTGAGTTACGTGCTGGAACATCTGTCTTTGAACTTATACATGATTGGAACCACTTGTAGGTAAATAGTAAATAGTGTAAATAGTGAGTAAATTTACATTTCTGGGTGAACTTTCCCAGCTAGCAAAATTCATGTGGCTTTAAATCCGGCCCACACCAGACACTTACATACTGTATGGCCCAGATACTGCATAGAATGATTGCACTTGGGCAGTCCGCACCTGTTTGCCAGATCTGGGTCACAATTAAGCCTTAGCAATATCACATATCAGCCAGAATTCGACCAAATGAACCAGAACTGACCCTATTATGGGCCACAGTTTGCTTTTATTCTGCCCCAGATCCGGCTCACACCAGATACTTACATCTGAACCACATACTGAATGGAATGATGGTTCTTGGGCGGTCTGCTCCTGTTTGTCAGATCTGGGCCACAAATAAGCCAAAGCAATACCACGTATCAGCCAGAATTAAACCAAATGAACCAGAACTGACCCTATTCTGGGCCACAGTTTGCTTTTATTCTAGTTTTAGTTATTAGTTTTAGTTGTTTTACTGAATTTTGGATATCTGCTCATTTAGAGCATGTGTTTCAAAACATGCAATTTTCCTAAAGGTGCTGTATGACTCTTTTAAAGTATAAAAATACCACAATATGTTTGCAGATATTTAAGAAACATGCTAACTAAAAATGCTGAAGTTAGATATTCCCTTTGAAAATGTGCGTTACGTGCTGGAACATCTGTCTTTGTTTTGGTAATTTATCACCCAATGCCAGTTTAGCCAATTATATTTCAGCACCCCGGGTTGCCTTTGTGGAAAACAGCATGTTTCATTGGTTCACTCAATAAGGCTCTCAAAGCATACGTCTACAACCAAAAATGTGACCTCTGATGGACAATAGTCACCTCGAAAATGAGACACAGATTCAGACTATAATAAATTAGCAAATAATATAAATATTACGAAGGTAAACATTAGATTGTAACCCTGTATCCTAACATCACGCTACGTGATGAGATTTGCAGTGATAAGCAAAATAGTGCACTTACTGCACTCCAAAGAAATGGTAATGTTAATAATCTAATTAACACACCTTAAATCTCTTTAACATCATTAAATGTAGATGCTGAATCAGTGATATGTTATGGCTTGCACTGAGTCACAGTTCTAAATTTCAATATCAAACATTTTATTTCATTTTCAAGATCTGAGGTAAACTATCTGCTGCTGCTTTCTGTAGTATGGAAATAAATGTCATGTGAAATGGCATTTAAACTTTGTGAGCATATAACACTGAATAAAGCACATGAGGTGTACCTGGGGATCATTGTCAGTTTTCTGTTGTTCAGCTGCAAGAAAGAAAAAAATATATAAATTTCAGGTGTTGGTTAGGACAAAAACTCCTATTAAAAAGGAAAATATTACCTCTATCGCGTGCCGTTATGTAGAACACAGTTTAAATCAGCCTTTAGGCTCAATAGTCAGGCTGTTGATGTTGTTGATGTTGTGCAATACTTAGCTCAACCACTAAGTTGCAAACTTACATTCTGCACCTTTAAAGGATTAGCTCACACACACACAAAAAATAAATAAATTTACGCACTATTTACTCAACCCCAAGTGGTTCCAAACCTTTATGAGTTTTCTTATTCTGCTAAAGACAAAAGAATATATTTTGAAGAATGATAGAAACTGGTACTTCCATAGCAGGAAAAACTAATATTACGGAAGTCAATGGTTATCGTAAAAAAAAAAAAAAGAAAAAAATCACTTATTTTTTATTTACGAGAAAAAAGAAATCAAGCAGGTTTTGAACAGGTGAGGAGTGAGTAAATGATAACAGAATATTCAGTTTTGGATGAACCATTCCTTTAAATTAGCTTATTTAGGCATATACATGAAAAAGCTTATTTATTGACAGTCTTAGTTCTATCACTTTAAAGTAATAAACACTGTACATCTCTCTATATTTAAGCTAAAACACTGCTTCATGTATGTATGTATGTATGTATGTATGTATGTATGTATGTATGTTTGTTTGTATGTATGTATGTATGTATGTATGTATGTATGTATGTATGTATAGTTGTTTGTACTTTAATTTTAGTAGTCTTATTTCTTTATTTTTTTATTTTTAAAAATGAATCCGCATTGCAACTAACAAGTTTACAATGGTAATAAAGCCTGTTGTTAAGTTTTTAATGATTTATATAGGAATCATAAAGCTTTGTTCAGTTATTTCATCTTTATTTACAAGTAGCAGGCTATTTACAGCTTTTATTTTATTTTTATTTTATTTATTTTTATTTTATTTTATTTCTGTCTATTCACATTCCGTCCCTTTGTGCTCCCTAGCGGCATTGTCGTAAACTGCTTTTACACCTAAAAAAAATTCTTAATTCCTTAGTCCCACGGTGGCACCGCACATGGCGGTAATGGTCATTTTAAAGTGTCACCCACTCTATGAACACAGAAACTGTGATGGACGGTAACTTAGCCATATTAAATCACTACTGTACTTAAATATTTGTTATTAAGTGTTGTACTTAAGCAGATGATTTATTTATTTTTTATTATTATTTTTTTTTGGAAAGGTTTATTTTCATTTCACCCTATTTCAAAACTCCTCTGCATTACATAATAAAAAATGTCAATTTGAAAAGGAGAAATGATGTTTACCTTGCTTACTTTTTCCCCTCAGTAAATACAAGACCTGTTCAATTTGAACCACCTCAACCAGCTCCTGGGTCGGATAAATCTAAAGGAGACAATGAATCTGGAGGTTGGAGAAAAAAAAAGCCTTAGATTCTTCTATTTATGGATTAATTAAAATTTCAGTTTTGGAGTTATTAAATATGCATCTTTGTTTTCTGAATCATTTTCAGATGGAATTCTGATAATCATCATCGCTGCTGTTAGCGTCGCTGTTCTGGCCATTGGCAGTATTGCAGGTAATTAATGTTGAATTGCAGCAAACTCTACCACACAAACAACCATTTACTAGACCATACTACAGTGTGCTAATACATTTATATTCCAAAAAGTCAAGCATATTTATAACAAGAATCATTTGATGACATATTAAAAGGCTTAATTTTTTGGGTGAACTAGCCCTTTAAATACTTTATTTCCCTTTAGTTTCAAATCAATGAATTTTTATCTTCTGTTAAACACAAAAGAATATATATATATATATATTCTTTTATATATATATATTCTTTTATTATATATATATATATATATATATATATATATATATATATATATATATATATATATATATTTTTTTTTTTTTTTTTAAATGTTGGAAACCTGTAACCATTGACTTCTATAGTATTTATTTTTTTATACAATATAAATCAATGGTTACAGGTTTTCAGTGTTCTTCTAAATATAGTAAAGGAACTTATAAATGATTGGAACTATTCGTGGGTGAGTAAATAATAAGTACATTTTTATTTTGGGAGAACTGTCCCTTTAAGGATCACAGTCTAGCCGCAAAATACAAACTTATTATATTTTAGTGGCTAATTCGTATGAATTTGTTTGATCTGATTCCTATATTTTAGTATGATTTGCTCATCCCTCAATGACAATGTAAGATAGTTAGCTTTTCGTGTGAGATCTGGCTGACATTACTCATTATTATCATTTTTAACTGTTATACTTCACAGATATCCTGCAAAGCACTAGGTTTTGTTCAGTTGTTTTGTAAGGCATATTCAGAACAAGAATCATTTGATGACATAATAAAAGGCTTTATTTAAAAGGGCTAGTTCACCCAAAAAATCATTTACTCCCCCTTGGTTTGTTTCAAATCTGCCTGAGTTTCTTAATTCGGTTAAACACAGAAGAAGATATTTCCAAAAAAATGTTGAAAACATGATACCATTAATTCTATTCTAATTTATTTTTATACTATCAAGGGTTACAGGTTTTCAGCTTTCTTTAAAATATCTTAAAAGGACTTATAAAAGTTTGTAACCACTTGTGGGTGAGTAAATAATGAGTAAATTTTCATTTTGGGTGAACTGTCCCTTTAAGGATCATAGTGCAGCCCCAAAATTCAAACGATGAATTTGATTTATAGGCAAATTCTATTAATAAGTTTGATCTCTTTAATATATTTTAGTATGCTTTGCTCAATGGCAATGTAAGGGTAGTTTGTTTCCTTGTGAGATCTAGGCCTAATTTACTCATTTTTTAACATTATACTTTACTGTATATTATTCTAAATCCTTAATCCCACTAGGTTTTGCTCATTTGTCTTGTAAGGCATATTTAGAACAAGATTAATTTGATGACATATTAAAAGGCTTTATGTAAAGGGCTAGTTCACCCAAAAAATCATGCAGCCCTGAAATACAAACTAAATATAATTTAGCGGCTAATTCGTATGAATTTGCTCGATCCCATTCGTATATTTTACTATAATTTGCTAATCACAATAGTTGGATTTGAAAGTGGGATTTGAGCCCAACTCCTCTTAAAAATTGTTTAAAAGAAAATTGCATGAATAAGAATTAGCCACAAAATGAGATCGGTTTCCTTGTGAGATCTGGCCTAAATGACTCATTATTATAATTTTTAATCATTATACTTCACCGATATCCTTCAAACCACTAGGTTTTGCTCATTTTTTATTAATTTAAAATATAATTAACTTTTGTATGGACATGCATTCTTTTCAATATATTAATACATACAGGTCACAATACATTTGCTGTTTATGATTGCACAAGTACATCTGAAACACTTAATTAAAGAAGCTTTATTTACTTTGAATAAATGTCTATGCATACTAATGAACTTTTGTAAATTTGTTTTAAAATCCACCCATATGGGAGGTCGTTTATTTAAAAACACAATAGATTTTAATATTATGCATTATAAAACTATTTTTTGTTATTTTTTGTTAGATATTTTCAGTAATGAAATCCATCAAAATGAGTTGCAGTAAGTTCAAACAAATTAATAAACAGAATTTCCATAATCTTCTAATCTAAAATAAGCATTTATGTCTCTAAAGCTGTATTGTACGTAAAACTGCAGTAGTGCATCTCAGTGCCCATGCAAATATATGAAAATGCGCGAGTGCTAGAACCACACTTTACATATGAATGCCTACGACTACTAATGTGATCACGTTGCAGATGCAAACAAAGGAATACTTCCTTCTAATTTTACATGTTACATGTGTTATGCAAGGCCATTCAGTCCTGCGGTTTTAGTTTTAACAGTGCCAATTTTTAACCTGTAATGCCAAATACATTAATAAATAAACATCTTCTTTTTTCATTACAGCTATTTTCCTTCTCAGACGCCACTTGCAAAGCCGAGAACAAGGGTAAGACGGTCGCTTTTTTGAAAGAAATTTAAAATGATTTTCACGTAGTGGCTTGTTACCTGCCCATTATCAAGACTTTGCCAGTTTATTTTTTTACTTATAAAGTAAATCCCTAATCATTCTCAATTCCTTAACTCGGCAATTACCTTAATAACTATTATTAAGCAGCAGATTAGGAGTTTATTGAGGTAAAAGTCATAGTTAATGGTTTGACAAGAATTTTACTTTGAAAAGGGACTACACATATACAGTTGAAGTCAGAATTATTAGCTTCCCTGAATTATTAGAGCCCCTGTTTATTTTTTCCCCCAATTTCTGTTTAACGGAGAGCAGATTTTTTCAACACATTTCTAAACATAATAGTTATAATAACTCATTTACAAATAACTGTTTTATTTTATCTTTGCAATAATGACAGTACATAATATTTTACTAGATCTTTTTCAAGACACTTCTATACAGCTTAAAGTGACATTTAAAGGCTTAACCAGGTGAATTAGGTTAACTAAGCAGGTTAGTGTAATTAGGCAAGTTATTGTATAATGATGGTTTGTTCTGTAGACTATCAAAAATAAAAATTGCTTAAAGGGGCTAATAATTTTGACCTTAAAATAGTGTTTAAAAAAAAAATAAAAACTGCTTTTATTCTAGCCAAAATAAAACAAATTAGACTTCATCCTGAAGAAAAAATATTATCAGACATACTGTGAAAATGTCCTTCCTCTGTTAAACATAATTTGGGAAATATTTAAAAAAAAAACAAAGGGGGCTAATAATTCTGACTTTAACTGTATATACTGTACTTACTGTTTATAATGTTATTTTAAAAATCAAAGCTTGCTGGGATGAATACAGCAAATCCATTTAGACAGAAATGCATGTCTCTATGAAGTTTCTATCTGTGTGTTTTTACACAGCAAAAATGTTTTTCTTGGAGTTTTTGTCTCGTTTCTATAAATACACAGTAAAAATATGTATTTACACAATAAGTACATTGTAATAAACTATTAGTTCCAATGTAAGTACATATTAGTTAAGGCCCAAATATCTAAAAAACTTCTCAAATTAAAAAGCATTTTATAAAAGTCTAAAGGTTTATAGAAATAATGTCAAAATTAAGAGTTATTTCCTAAAATATGTTAAATAATCTGCCAATAGGGTAAGAAAAATAATATTACAGTATGTCAAAATGAGAGAGAGAAAAAAAACAAGATTATTTTTCTTACCCCATAGGTAGATTATTTTGCATGTTTTAAGGAAAAACTCACTTAATTTTTAACATATTATTTTTTAAAACAAGACAATGTTTTACATTCTAGAAAATGCTTCTTGTTTTAAACATTTTTAGATATTTAGACTATAGACAAGACAAAAACTCTAAGTAAGAAAAGTGTTTGTTTTTTTTTCCTGCAGTGTATGTGTATAGAGGTTTGATAATATCTGATGTTATTTCATGCTCGCTATAATTCTGAGAATATTGAAGCTGAAGCTATTTACACAAGCACACCAGCTTGATTATTAGTTGCTCTGCATGGTCCCACTTCTTATCTAAAGAAGGATTTGGCAGCGCTTACTGGAAAATTGGTGAAAAAAAAAAAAACAATTCTCACCTTTAGCTTACTTGACACTCTGTCTTGAGTGACACATCTGAGTTTAGACACACAAGGCTTCTGGAAAGCTCCACCCCATCTTCAGCTTTTGGGGTGGTCCAACCAGTCTGATAGGTAACAGTTCTCCGAATCCCAGGTTACCCACTAAACACAAGACGACATGAGTAGGCGAGACAATAGAGGGCCATGTGAAGGAGGGATAGGCCACCATTAGCAGCGCGTTGGTACATGTGCACCGATGACTCCTCTTTCCAGCCATCTGTCAAATGCCCCTCAAGCCCTGAGCTGTTAGAAACAAAAAGAAAGAGGGAAAAAAAGACAGAAAACAAGCCAGGTGCTGACTAATATGAACAAGATATGACCTGCTAAACCCTGAGAGAGTTTACACTGTGGGAATATTCCATGACTACTGCATAAAAAAAATAGTATTTAGAAAAATAAGAAATTTGGGATTTTTTTTGGTGTGTGTTTGTTTGTTATAGTTGGACAAATACAGTTAGGGACCAAACTACCCAAACCAGTTTGTATGTTTATAAAGGAGAGAGAAGGAACAAGGAAGAAAGAAAAAAAATAAGGTGTTGCATTTTGTAAGAATTATTATTGTTCTTCATGCAAACACAGGTATAATCACATACTGCACATCCTTAGCTTGCATTAGTATGGCAAATGACTTCAATTTATCTTTTATAGTGACATTTCAAAATGATTCATTATCTTGATCATGTTTAGGCCATTTCAAGACTTTTATTATGGTTTGTTTTTTATTACCCTGCTCTATACACTTACCGGCCACTTTATTAGGTACACTTATTCAACTGCTTGTTAATGCAAATTTCTATGCATGGCAGAATCTTAATGCATTTAAGCATGCAGACATGGCCAAGACGATCTGCTGCTTTTCAAACTGAGCATCAGAATGGGGAAGAAAGGGAATGTGAGTGACTTTCAATGTGGAATGGTTGTTGGCGCCAGACAAGCTGGTCTGAGTGATTCAGAAACTGCTGATCTACTGGGATTTTCACGCACAACCATCTCTAGGGTTTACAGGGAATGGTCTGAAAAAGAGAGAATATCCAGTGAGCGGCAGTTCTGTGAGTGCAAATGCCTTGTTGATATCAGAGGTCAGAGGAGAATGGCCAGACTGGTTGGAGCTGATAGAAAGGCAATGATAACTCAAATAATCTCTCGTTACAACCGAGGTCTGCAGAAGAGCATCTCTTATGAGACAACACGTCCAAACTTGAGGTGTATGAACAACAGCAGCAGAAGACCACACCGGGTGCCACTTTTGTCAGCTAAGAACAGGAAACTGAGGCTACAATTTGCACAGGCTCACCAAACAATGCAATTACAATACAATACCATTAAACAATAGACGTTTGGAAAAATTTTGCCTGATCTAATGAGTCTCGATTGCTACTGCGACATTCAAATGGTAGAGACAGAACATGAAAGCATGGATCCAGCATGCCTTGTGTCAACAGTTCAGGCTGGTGGTGGTGGTGTAATGGTGTGGGGGATACACACTTTGGGCCCATTAGTACCAATTGAGCATCATGTCAAAGCCACAGCCTACCTGAGTATCGTTGCTGACCATGTCCATCCCTTTATGACCACAGTGTATCCATCTTCTGAGGGCTTCTTCCAGCAGGGTAACGCACCATGTCATAAAGCGTAAATCATCTCAGACTGGTTTCTTGAACATGACAATGAGTTCACTGTACTCAAATGGCCTCCATAGTCAGCAAATCTCAATCCAATAAAGCACCTTTGGGTTGAACGGGAGATTCGCATTATCGATGTGTAGTCGACAAATCTGCAGCAACGTGCGTAATGCTATCATGTCAATATGGACCAAAATCTCTGAGGAATATTTCCAGTACCTTGTTGAATCCATGCCACACAGGATTAAGGCAGTTCTGAAGGCAAAAGTGGGTCTAACCCAGTAAGGTGTACCTAATAAAGTGGAAAGTGAGTGTACAATATGTGCAAATGAAGACAAAATTATCAGCTCCCCTCTGTAATTAGAATTGTTTCAAAAATTTCCCAAATGCTGTTTATTAAACATAACAGTTTTAATAACCTATTTCTAATAAAGATTTTTTTTTTTTTTTTTAGCTATTTTGCACTATTAAGGTACTATTATTCAGCATAATTTAAAGGCTTACCTATAGGTTAATTAGGCAAGTGAATGGACAACAGTGATTTGTTCTGTAGCTGTGAGCCGATTTTTAGAGTTACTACATATATACATACATTGGTCCATTTGAACAAAACTAATTTATTAAACAGATAAATTTATTCAAATGTTATTTTAAATCAAGCAAAATATTACAAAAAATAAACAAATAAAACAAACTACAAAATTTCTACTAGATTTTAGATTTTTTTCTTGATTGTTCCTTTTTTATTTATTATTATTCCCTAACAAATACATTTGGGTGTACTCATTTTGGACCATTATCATAGGATATTTGGTTAGACGTGCTACAGATTTGGCTTCAGTACTGACTAAAATAATGTAAACGCACAAATCTATTGTTTAGCATCCTATAGAAAATTTAAAAGAGATTGGTAAGGGGTGTTCTCATACTTATGATGTATATGGGACATTCCATAAACGTACATAATCTGTCCCTGAAATAAAAACATGAATACATTTAATCTCCAAAAAATTCTAAAATAGACTAATGGTTGATTTTTGTGAGTTGTTCTGTAAAGGAATGTGTCAATCATTTGGTTCTTAGATTGTTTTCTTTATTAAAAACACTATACAAATTTGCAAACCCTGTCATTGCCCTTGTCTTCAGCCCAACTGAACCTACAGCTTTAACAGTTTTGTTATTTAGAAGAAAAAAAATCTGAAATAGCAAAGTTTAAGTTGTTATCGTTCACATCAAATGATTAAAAAAACGAAATTATAAATAAATTCTACAAATAAATACTATTTCACATTTGACCTCATGTTTCTGTCAGTCCTGTCACATTTGCTATGGCTCTGAGGAAGTGGCATCATTAGTGACATCATTTGACAAGGATGGCTTCTATCATTGAATTATATGATTTTATGCTTGTTTTTGTTTGAGTTTTTGAGGAGGACAAGAATTAAGGTCAGTTCCAGTCACATTTATTATAGGTTAAAATCTACATTTCTGGAAGAATGTCCCATATATACTGAGAAAATATCACTTTACAAACTGTATTGTGCATACATCATTTAAAAAAACGGCATATTAGTCAATAATATTACTGAAATTAAAATAAAAAAACTGAATATATATTTACACACATTAAAGTAAAACAAAAAATCGTTGGATTTATCCACGCTTGTGGGCCTACGCTATTATTTGACCTCAGAATACTTCCAATAAGTCAGTTTTATGATGTCTTTAGTGCATTTTCATCCATTCTGAAGCTTAAAAATACCCAGTCTATATTCATTTGGAACAACATCAGAGTGAGTCAAGGATGAAAAATTACATTTCGCAGGGACCCTTTTCTCTTAAGGTGACAAAATGAATGCGGTTATAAGATAAAAAAAAAAACCTTCCTTTCTTTCTTTCTTTTTTTTTTGGGTCTCTCTGATTGTTTTGCAAAGCACAGAAAAAGGAAAGCACCGCATTGTTCTCTCTTTCTCTCTCACGTCCTGTCCCCCCTACTTTGTGGCCTATCGCTGTCCTCCTGATAGGTTGTGTAACTGAATTTGGCTGCCGCGCTCACCTGTTTTGCACAGTAATCAGTTTCGGCGACTTGCTGAGTATGGCGATATGCGAGAAGAGAGAGCGAGTTTGTCTGACACCTGCCTCCACACAGCCAGCTTAAAGATCCTCTGTTTTCTCTCCCTTTCTTTATTGAGGTTAAATTCTTCTGCAGGATTACAGGTTACCTCAGGGGAATGCAGTTAGCTGAGCCACGGCTTTTTCCCCCCCTTCTTCTTCTTCTGCGGTGTTGAGTGATAGGGTGGCTGAAAGGGGCTTAATCACACAGCAACCACAGGATCAACACTGAAGCTTTTCTGAGCATGTTCACAGAAAGCACACACTCAATAATAATAATAAAAAAAAATATATATATGATAAAAGCCCCACGAAATGCCTTGAGGGGCAAGTAAAAAGTTGATAAAGCAAGGCAAACTGCGCAGGAATTCATCACAGAGCAAATTAAACAGCATTACCTGAGGAGAGCGAGTCTGCATACATGTGTTTGAATAGCGTGAATGCGCCACAAAGAGCTCCATTCATCTTTCTGCTCAAGCATGGAGCCGAATCTCCAGCTATTCAGAATGAATGTCAGGGTTAAGCTTCTCTCGCATATGTGTGTATGTTTTGCCTTAAGTATAACCTGACCCACAGCTGACCCTATTCTTCAGTGATATCAGCGCGGCTGTGTACATTTACACGAGCATTGTCGACGATTTGAAGATGTTGAATGGGCCTTGTAGATATTTAGCTTTGGTGTGTCTGAACCGTATTTAAATGGGTCAGGTATCGTGATTTCCTTGATCTTTTCAAATAACTGTATTACAAAAAAGACCATTTAGTGATTTTAAGAAATCTTCGCATATCATGTAACATTAGATTAGAGTGTGAATAGAGACTGCAACTTCACTGACATTGCATGTACTGTATATGTGTTAAAAATAAAGCTGCCGGTTGTCAGATGTACAGGACTTTTGAGCAGATATGTTTAGAATTATAAAGGAGGCATAAAAGTTGTGTGAATATAGACTTTATGGGCTTTATTACCATTTTATTTAGGTTATTACTTACTATAATTCATGGGTTTACAATCATCTGTGGATTACATTAAATGTCAAAAATGTCATTTGTTATTTATCACGTCATTTTTATAATGCAATTTGTAATTTACCTTATTTTTAGGAGTTTTATTGATTATTACGATAAGAGTTATTACTTTATAAGGTATTATTATGTAATTATATAAGTTTGACTTTTTTGTTTGTACAGTATGTAGAGCTTTGACTTTAAGAAAAACACAGCATGAATACAATCCGCCAACTTATCCAGCATATGTTTTTAAACAGCGGATGCCCTTCCAGCTGCAACCCATCTCTGGGAAACATCCATACACATTCATACACTACGAACAATTTAGCCTACCAATTTACCTGCATGTCTTTGGACTTGTGGGGGAAACCAGAGAGCCGGAGGAAACCCCTGCAAACGCGGGGAGAACATGCAAACTCCACACAGAAATGCCAACTGACCCAGTCGAGGCTTGAATCAATCACCTTCTTGTGAAGCGACAGCACTACCCACTGCGCCAGGATAAATACAATTTATTATTATTATTGTAACTCACCGGTCCTACGGCAGCCAGCCCGGTCTGAGCTGTAATCGAACCAGCGATTCTTCACATGGGAGTTGGTTACTCTAACAAGGAGACTAAAGGCCATGGCTTCTAGTGTCTGTCGCTAGTGCACCTTTTGAGTTCAGAGGAGTGTAGTTTACCTGAACGTCGCTAGCTTGCCTCCGGTTACACTCAGCTCTCTAAACCACACTACCATCCCGGACGAGCCCCCATGTGTGACCCACCAGTCTTACTGTACCTAGCCCAGTCTGAGCCAGGATCGAATTGATGATTCTTTGCGTGGGAGTCAGTTGCTCTAACAAGAAGGCTAAAGGCCATGGACTCTAGTGTCTGTTGCTAGAGCACTTTTTGAGGTCAGAGGGGTGAGGTTTACCCACCCGCTTCGAATGTTATCATTTAATTGAAAGGACATTATCAGTGGTTATCAGCTGATAGATATGGGCCAGTAAACTACTAGTAGGTGCAGAAGGCTGTTATCATTCATTCACATGGTTAATCAGCTATACTAATAGAGAAGACTCAAGATCCAGATCTGTTTTTATATTACTGTGACGGTTGGGTTTACGGTTGAGGTAGACGTTAATAAAAAACACAATGGGAAATTTAATAAATAATCTAAATAATTCTTGTTAACTTCCAGCCGCAGTCGTATATGATCTATAGCTGATTAGCCATGTGGATGGATGATCACAGCCTTCTGAGCATACTAGTAGATGCAGAAGGCCTCTTCTGGCCCATATCTATCAGGTGATAACCACTGATAAAACCCATTCAATCGAGTGATAACATTTAAATTGTATCAGTTTACCAGCAAAGTAATTTGCTGGCTGGCCTTCGTTACATTACTGTTATCATTAAAAGTATTTTTGTAAATTATATATGAGGTTGTATCAGTGTCAAAAAACTATTGGAACATTTCTTCATTATTTTGTTGATAAAAAACACAGAATACATGTTTTTTAATTTATTTATAATAATATAATTATTAAAACAGGGAGTAAGATTTACATTGTAAAAAGTGAACACACACAAAAAAAAAAAAAATATATATATATATATATATATATATATATATATATATAAAATTATATTATATATCAACACAAATCTCATGGCAATTCGTAACTTTTTCATTAAGTGGCTAATTCGTACAAATTCGTACGATCTAATTCGTACATTTTAGTACGATTTGCGTATCCCCCTATGACGGTTGGGTTTAGGGGTGGGGTTAGGTGCCACGCCTCCTTTTTAAAATCGTACATTTTCTTACGACTGAACTCGTACGAATTCGTACGAATTAGCCACTAAACTGCCAAATTGTAAAATACTTACGTTTTTTTAATTTCTTACGTTTTCAGGATGTATATATATATATAAAATCAAGCAATAATTTAAACTGGAAAAAATAGGTGTTATCAATTAAACTAATTTAAGTTCATACAACTGCTCTAAATACTAAATAACATAGTAAAAACATGGCATTGCAATTTTCCCCAGTTTAAGCTAAAAAACAGAAAAAATCTGTTTTTAAAAATTGAGAAACGCTGTTTTGAACACTAAATTTTTTAAAAAATATGAGTAAAATTATCTAATCTCATGACCCATTTAAAAAAAATGAATTAAAATGGAAATAAATACAATAAATAAAATGAATCTAATTAAATAACTTTTATTGGGACTTCATTTTGGCATGCATGATTGAAATATTTGTCATTAAATCTATTATGTGTTTTAATTCCAAAAAAATCCTCAAAAGGGAAACGCAGAGCAACAAGTCCTAAAGATTAAATCAAAGTCAGCACAGTGAACGTCCTGTTCTCATCTCTCTTTCTCTGTGTGTTTCTCCAGGGTTTATTCTGTGCCAGCGGAACAAGGACACAAAGCTGCTGTCTAACCATCAGGGCCTTTTCACATCTCCTCTCCACTGGATCCTTCAGGGACGTGCTGAACGCATGCAATTTCTCATCCAAACATCTCTCTCTTTATATATATATATAGCCAATTCTATAATGACAGATGAGAATGTGTCGCTCTCGTGAATTCTCAAAGAATAGTTTTTAAATGCACAAAGTGCGCCATTAATGCACACATGTCAGATGTCGCACTCACAAAGTCCTTGAACTGTGCTCTTATTCACCTGCAATGTTTTTCTGTATTTAAATCCAGGCTCGAAGGTGAAGTGTGTAATATTTTCAGCCTTTTAGACACAAGTAAGCCATTCATGGTTGTTTTTTTCCACATGAAAAGTATAAACAAACACTGTGGGTCTGCTTATTTGATGGAACAACATCGGCTCAACCAATGGCAAGAATCCGGGGTGGGGCTATCCATTTAAATAGCCAGTGATGAAAAAACAAACAGCTGCTTATTTTTTATTTTTCCCTTTCCAGTACTCTGATATTACCTGTCCACAGTGCTGACAAAATCTCCCCAGTTAACAGATAAAACTGGTCTTTGGCTCTCTGATTATTTGACAAAAGAGAGAAAGAAGTAGAGAGAGAGAGAGAAAAACAAGTGGAAAAGTGGCTTCTGAACACTTACTTGTTGAGCGGTGAATTAATCAGCGGCTTTAAAAGATGTTGTTTTCTTTTCCCTGTCTTTCGCTTCGGCCAAACTCCTCTACAAGCACTGCAGATTGTAAATAGCTGTGGGATGCTGGGTCGTAGATTGATGCTTCATATATACTGCTGGCTTTAATGGGGATGGAGAGAATCTGATAGAATGAGGACACTCATAGAATAGAACGAAAGCAAGATTCCACCACATATCAATCAATGAGTACGTTTACATGGACACCAATAACCTGATTTAATACAATAAAGATAATGCTCTGATTAAGAGTCTACCATGTAAACAGCAATATTTTATTCATTTAATCCCATTAGGATCATAGTCAAACTAAATAGAAATCGGATTAAGACATGTGGAGCATTATTGAAGTGCAGAACAGACATGTAAACATCTTAATCAAACTATTACCATTTTTTACCAGGTATTTTTTTTTCTTTCTATTTGGCGTGCGGTATCAAATTCCATTAAAACACCAGTCCTTACTTCATACTCGCATCCAATACCTCAGTTGTCATGCAGGGGGCATAAATGAAAAGTTGCTGAAGTCCTCAGATAAAAATTTAAACACTCGAATTTACATGAAACTGGAGAAAACGTGGATAGCGATAGCACAGTGACGCAATGACGTTAATCCAACTGTGCTACAACATGTAAAACGAAAACATTCAAAAAGCAACTTATATAAATACCTTAATCATATCATTATCTTATTCAGATGAAGGCAAATAATTCGATTACTGATGTCCATGTAAACATAGTCAATCAATAAATCAATCAATCAATCAACCAATTGACTAAACCACAAACCAAGCAAACAATCAACCAAACAATCAATCAGTCAACAAACCAATGAACCAACCTACCAATAAATCAATCAACCAACCAAATAACCTAACAATCAATCAATCAATCAATCAATCAATCAATCAATCAATCAATCAATCAATCAATCAGCGGACTAACCTACCAACCAAGTAACCAATCAATCAATTAAGGTCTGCGTCCGAAACATTTGAATTTACTACTCGACCTTTAGAAAAGTATGTTCTATAGTATGAATATGAGTAGTATGAATAGAACTTGTGCGAAACGTACTACAGCTGCCATTTTATCTTGAATTTTCTTGTGGTGCATAATAGGATAGTGTAGTGTCCATCTAATGCGCACTTCAGAATCTCATCCGGGTACTTCTCGCATGCTGTTTTTCAAATTCTATGAATTCGGACATACTACTCGGCTCGCATACTCTTTTTAGCGTACTATATTGTATGGAAGTATGCAGTTTTGGACGCAGCCAATAAATCAACCAACCAACCAATGAACAAACCAAGCAACTAATCAATCAATCAATCAATCAATCAATCATCAAACCAAGCAACCAATCAACAAAACAATCAATCAACCAACCAATCAATTAACCACCTTCTCAATCAACCAGTCAATAAACAAACTTAGCAATCAATCAATCAATCAATCAATAAATCAACAAACCAATTAACTAATCAATCAATCAACTAAACAACCTACCAATCAATCAATCAAAACAATTGTAATTCAGCCTAGTTTATATCTTGTGATTCATAGAAAAAATCTGAATTGCAAAATAGCAAGACAGAAACCCAAAATATTGAGTTTATTTTTCACCATTTAGATTTTTCTATAACACTTTATTTCAGGTAACAATTCACACCATTAACTACTGGCTTATTACTTGCTTATTATTAAGATGTTAATTGTTTATTAGCACTTATATAGCATCTTATTTATCAACTTATATAGATCTTTTTTACATCCATACTTTTACTCAATACCTAACCCCAACCTTACTATTAATAAGCAGCTAATTAGTACTTTATTGAGCTAAAAGTCTTGGTTAATTGTTTGTTCATAGCATGAATTGTACATTAAAATAAAGCGTGACTAATTTCTTCTTTTTAAAAGTGTTTTTATAGACTTAAATTCATATATGGATAGTGGACACAATATAATTATAAAATAACAATAAACTCAGAATAACGCAGCCCAGGCTTATTCTGATTATGTACCCCTACAGTATATACATTTCTGGAGAGCAAAACACGTTTCAGGAGCTAAATTTTTTTTAGCTGATAAGCAAGAAAAGGGATAGTATCATACCACCCAGTATCATTTATTTTAAAGACGAAAAGCAGCTTTCACTACATAATTCGGATCTCCAGAAACGTGTATATAGGGCTACGTTTTCAAAATGAGCCACGTTGGAATTACAAGGATAAAGTCGGAATTTGTATTGCAAAATTTAGCTTTACAAAATGTAACTTTTCTTGCTAAGTTGTATTAAATTTGGTTTAATAACTTTGTAAGTTCATATGTTGTAAATTTGTAAAAACAAACAAACAAAAAGTCGGCTGAAAAATTTACTCTGAATTGTGAGATATAAACTCCCGTATTTCGTCATTCACTCTGTTCTTCTCATTTCTCATTTAACTTGCAACCTGTGAGTTTAAGAAATAAATAATAAATAATATAATTACGAAAAAAAAATTACGTCATAGATTGAAAATACTGCGACATACATAGAGTAAAAAATAAAGTCTGAATTATACGTTTTTATCTTGTAGTTGTAAGGTATGTGAGGTGAAAAAGAAATCACAATTAAATGTATTTTTATTATCATTATTTTTCATGGTGGAGAAAACAGTGGGGTTCAAAAGTCTATAAGTGGAAATATTTAGCAGTTTTTAGCACAAATTATTTTATCAGCATGGCAATTTACCAATAAATAAATATACTATGCAATATTAACAAATCATTTTAAATTAAAAAGACAGTATTTAAATCATAGGTCTCAAACTCTATTCCCGGAGTGTTTCGCTTCAACCCTTATCAAACACAGCTCATCCAACTAATCAAGGTGTTCAAGACTACTAGAAACTATTAAGCAGGTGTGAGTTGGAGGTGGTTGGAGATAAACTACTATATGCAGAGCTGCGGCTCTCAAGGAATTGAGTTTGAGACCATTGATTTAAATGTAAATTTTCAGTTTTTCAGTGTGGACTTTTGGACTTGTCTGCATCTACAGCATCATCGACCAAAACTAAGACACTATAGCAAGCAGCTTACTTTTATCTTCCCCTTTCTCTCTCATCTTCCTTTTTCCCTTCCATTTTTTTAGATTAAAATGGAAATCAATCAAAGCCCTTTTAGTCAGAGTCTCAAGACGCCCTGTGTCTCGGCTCTTTATTCGGAATTTACACAAAGGCGGCAGGCTGGCAAACACTTTTAACACACTCTTTCGTGAGGAGAAAGTTTTTCATCACTTTCTTACAGTACAGTTCATTCATGAATGGAAAATTAACTCATTCTTTACTCACCCTTATGAAATTTCAGATCTGTATGAAGGTCAAAGCATCAAAATACAATTACTTTTATTAATTTGATCAAAATGGAAAGCATACTTTGAGCAGGTGGTGTTGACTTTAATACTTTCAATACATTTTATGAAAATATATATTTTTTTAAATGTGGGTGAAATAGTTTCCTCATCATTTAGTGTAAGGAAATAAAATAAAACATTCATTCATTAATTTCCTTTGGCTTAGTCCCCTATTTAAAAATTGTTGTCTCTAATTATAGGATTATATTGTCACATATTAATTATTGCTCTGAATACACCTGACAAGATTGTTTTGGTATATAAATCATTGTTACATTCTTTTTATTTTGATGTTGTCTTCTGTAAATCGTAGTAAAAGTTAAATGTAAAATTAAACAGATAACATTCCTAAATATGAAACAAACAAAAATGCACTGTAAAAGAAATCCATAGTTTTACGGTTTATTTCCGGCAAATGGGGTGAAAAAAAACTGTAAAATAGCGGCTGTTAAATTACAGAAATTTACTGTAAAATAACAGAGGTTGAATTACTGAAAATTTAGCAAAAATTAAAATTTAAATAAATTTCTGTAATTTAATGCCCGTTATTTTACAGTAAATTTCTGTAATTTAACCGCCGTTATTTTACATTTTTTAAACCGTAAAATTACAGATTTTTTTTTACAGCTTGGATGAATATTAAGGGGTCAAACAACACCACCAATATATATATATATATATATATATATATATATATATATATATATATATATATATATATATATATATATATATATATATATATATATATATATATTAAAATAACAATAGTACTTATAAAAAAGAAATATTTAGATTTATTATCATACACTGTGTTGCAAAGAAAATTTTGTTAGATAGGTTTAAAACGACATGAGTATATATTAAAAAATACCAAAAATAATACATTATTTTAAAAATATTCTATACAGTATGTATACAGTATGTAGGGGGATAATATGAAAAGTTGTCTTTCACCTGTCTTATTTATATTCAGTGCTCAGCATGATTGAGTACACCTCATTTTGAAAAGAAATATTTTTATCCATTTCTCATTGAATATAGACATATATTTTAGTGCATTTAAACAAACAGATTTATTAAACAGATATATTTATTAAAGTAATATTTTAATCACCAAACATATTTAGAAATTGAAAGATTTTCAATTAAATTCAAGCCAAATATTGCAAAAAAAATTCAACTAATTTTTTTTTTTTCCATTTTTTGCTTCTACTGATTTTTCCTTTTTTTTTTTAAACTTGTATTTAATATTTTTTCATAACATATACATTTAGCTTTACTAGTTTTTGGACCGTTGTTGTAAGTTATTTTGGTAGATAAGCTCCATGATTTAGCTTCAGTACTGACTAGTCTAATGTGTATGCACAAATAGTATTGCATATCTTCCTATTAAAAATATCAATTTAAAATAGAGAGATTGGTGAGGGGTGAACTTAAATATGCTGAGCACTGTATATATCTACAGTGTATATATACGCAAACTATATCTCCCAGATATCTTTCAAAAAAAGTTTTTATTTCCTTTCTAGCTTTTTTTCTTGATTACCTGTTTTTTCTTGAGCTTGCCGCTTTTCTATTTAAATCGAAATGAAATCCAATCTCACACACATCAAACAGCTTGAGCTTGTTACTGTGATGCGTGCGGGTGTGTATAAAGGCATTAGTGTGTAACATTAATCAAGATTTGCAATATAGCTACTCTGATAAATCATTCACTAAAAGTGTCCTTAGACAATAGCATTTCAGATAACTGCAATTGGAAATCAGACAAAAGCAGAACATTTCAGCTTCTCTGAGTAGCACCGTAAGCCAGTTTTGTTGTGTTTTTCTCCCTTTTGTAATAGAGATTTTTTAAATATATATATTAAAGCTGTTGGGCTTCATTAACTCCAACAACTTTCCTTGGGGGATTTTTATTAGTATTTTTTTTTTTTGGGCAGGTGGCTTTATTCCATGTGAAGGGAATTTATACTTCTGTACAAAATCAATGTGTTTGATATTATTATATATCTTTATATATATTTAGTGCTAAGCAAAGATTAATTGTGATTAATCAAATCCAAAATAAAAGTTTGTTTTGATATGTGTGTGGGTACTGTGTATATTTATTAAGCATATATAAATACACACATGCATGCATATATTTGAGAAAATCTTTATTTATATTTAGATATAAAATATATATTAAGACTTTATATATATGCTCAGCCTGATCTTATAAGGAAACTTAACTTTTTTTTTATTAGTTTAGTGGCTAATTCCTACAAATTCGTACACTTTTAAAAAGAGGGCATGGCACCAAATCCCGCCCCTAAATTCAATCGTCAATGGACGATGAGCAAATCCAGACTGATCTCTCAAGGAAATGTAGCTATTTTACGTTTGGTTAGTTTAGTGGCTAATTCGCTCAAATTCATAATTTAAGTTGTACGAATACTTACAATTTTACAAAGAAGGTGTGGCACCAAGTGCCACCACTAAATCTAACCATTATTGGGAGATAAGCAAATCCAGCCTGATCTCACGAGGAAGCGTAACTACTTAACGTTTTGTCAATGTGGCTAATTTGCACAAATTCATGAGTTCAGTCGTACAGAAACACAAAATTTTAAAAAAGGGGCGTGGCAACAAATCCCACCCCTTAATCCAACCGTCATTGGTGGATGAGCAAAATCAGACTGATCTCACTGGGAAAGTAACTATTTTGCATTTTGTCAGTTTAGTAGCTAATTTGCACAAATTCATATGAGTTCAGTCATACGAAAACGTACAATTTTAAAAAGGATGCATAGCACTAAATCCGAAGCCTCAATCCAATTGTCATTGGAGGATGAGCAAATCCAGCCTAATCTCATGAGAAAACCTAACTATTTTGCATTTTGTCAGTTTAGTGACTAAATCATACGAATTCATGAGTCCAGTCGTGCAGAAACATACAATTTTAAAAAGAAGGCGAGGCACTAAATCCCACCCCTAAATCCAACTTTCATTGGAGGATAAGCAAATCCAGCCTGATCTCATGAGGAAGCGTAACTACTTAACGTTTTGTCAATGTGGCTAATTTGCACAAATATATGAGTTCAGTCATATGGAAACGTACAATTATATAAAGAAAGCGTGGCACCAAATTCCACCTCTAAATCCAACCATCATCGGGGGATGAGCAAATCATACTTAATTGTATGAATGAGATATTATGAGTTCATACAAATTAGCAACTAAATCAAAAAGTTACCAATTGCTGTAAGATAGCGCTGGCAAATCATGCTAAATTGTAGGAATGAAATTGTACAAAGTCAAACGATTTAGCCACTAAATAAAAAAAGTTACGAATTGCTGTAAGATAGTTTTGTATTAATATGTGTGTAAAATATGTAAAAACTTTAGGAACAAAAATTCAAGACATTTTTTTTTTTTTTTGCTTGAACTAATTTTAATAAATTACTCCGACTTCAACAACATTGTTAAACATTTACAAAGCTTAACTTAATATTTTTAGTCAGTTTGATGGATGTAAGTTGAAATGACTAGAAAATTTAAATTCAACTTAAATGTAATGTAAGGTAGCAATATTTTTAGTGTATATAAAACACATACACACACACGCATACATACACATATCTAATGCCAAAGCCAACTTTTCTTTAGATGTGATTAACTGCGATCAATCTTTGCGCACTAATATTTTTTCATTTAAGAAACTCCACAAGCCAAGATAACCTTCAGCTCACAGATTCTAATTTCAGTTACCATTTTCACTTTAAAGTTGATGTGAGAAAGGAGCAGAAAAAATGCAGATGTAGGTTTTCTTTCTGAAGGTCAATCGCAGCCGCCTTTAAAAGATGAAAAATCACAGGAGATTGCATTGTATTTCCTTTCAATGACAGGCGGTTCTGACATCAGCGCTTTTTTCTTTTACCTTATGTAAGGTATTCTTGTTAACAATACTTAAAAGAGTTTTATGAACAGTTTGTAAGGAATGAAAGAGATTGAACATTTATATTTTCTTTTTTGATATTATCTGTAGTGTTTTACTTTGTATTAACGTCAGATGTCACTGGATAATAAATCATATACATAACTTGCTCAGTGTAATATACTAAACTCTCAGTACATGAGAATATGCAGTCAGGATCATTGCTAATATTGACTTCCTCATGATTCTCATCATTACTAATGGATATTTGTGTGATTTCTACTGAAGTTTCAAAGATTATGCCTGTTGCTGTATATATTTTATGAGACGACCTGCCATATTTGTTGAATGAGACATATTTTAAATAAATACAATTGTTCTCAACACCTGGGCTAGTGTGTGCGTGTTTGATCAATGTGGAAAATAATATCAAGATTAAATAGTTTTCATTTGATTTGATTTTAAAATTCAAATTTGGTCATACCTGCTGAACATATCACTCAAAGTGGGATATTTGTGAACAGTTGTACAGTAAATGTTTTTTTTTTTCTCAAATGAATTATTAACATCATAATGTTCTCATAATGATAATTACTTTTGGTGTTTGTCATTAGTTTCATACTTTTTAAAAACTTTTTTTCTATCTAATTTACATTTTATTTCAGCTATACTTTAGTGACCTTTGATTAATTTTAATAAATACTTCAGTGTGTTTGTCTTAACTACTGACATACACACCCCCCCCCCCCACACACACACACACACACAAAATGTTGGATAAAGTAACTTTAAAAAGTCATGCATTACAATATTGAGTTACTCCCCAAAAAAGTAACTAGTTACGCTTCTTAGTTAATTTTAGCGTTACTTTTTCTGACCTGGCTGAGGCTTGATCTCTTTCAGAACTCCTTCTTTTTTAAAATAGAGGAGCTCTGCAATTAACAACAATCTTCTTTTTTCTTAAAAAAAATAAAATAAAATAAAAATTGTACAATTACTAACTGTATATACAGAATAATACAATTTTAAAGCAATGAGTTTGATTCGTTTTTTGTCATATTAAAAAGCAAAATGATTGTCTATTCAGATAATTTCTTTTCCTTTTCTTCCATTTGTTCAAATCTATGAAAATTTTCCATCGCAGAAATACAAGGCCCTGCCATTTTCATTTCTGTCTGTTCCTGCTTTCTCTCATTGCGTGTGTCATTTTAATTCAGCTATTTATTTTTTAAAAGTAAATTAAACTAAAAAGTAACTCAAATATTACTAATTTTGTAAAAGTAATGCGGTACTTTACTCATTTCTTAGAAAAGCAATACTATTATGTAACTCAAGATGCTTGTAATGCGTTTCCTCATTCCTCAATGATAATGCTCTCTCTCTCTCTCTCTCTCTCTCTCTCTCTATATATATATATATGTATATGTATGTATATCTATATGTATATCTATATGTATGTACACATACATACACATACAGTGCTCAACATACGCTCAACAAATCTCTCATATAAATTTGCATTTTCTATAGGAGGCTTTACAATATTATATATATTTATATATATGTATATACATTAGATTAATCAGCACTGAAACCAAATCTAGATCAGTTGAAGTCAGAATTATTAAACCACCTTTATTTTTTTTGTTCTTTTTAAAAAATATTTCTCAAATTGGAGAAAAGGCAATTTCACACTATTTACGATAATAGTTTTTCTTCTGGAGAAAGTCTTATTTGCTTTATTTTGGCTAAGATAAAAGCATTTTTTAATAATAATAATAATAAAACATTTAAAGGTTTATACAAAAATTTTATTAAAAAAATTTACCGTTATACAAAAATTTGCCTATGTACCCTACCCTAGTATTTAGCCCTTCAGCTGATTCGTCAGGTATCACCCCAGCAGAATGAACTGACAACTTATCCAGCATGTTTTACACAGCGGATGCCCTTCCAGCTGCAACCCAGCACTGGGAAACACCCATACACAATCATTTACACACATACACTAGTGTCAATTTAGTTTATTCAATTCACCTATAGCGCATGTCTTTGGACTGTAGGGGAAACCGGAGCACTCGGAGGAAACTCACAAGAACACAGGGAGAACATGCAAACTCCAGAGAAAAATGACAACTGACAGTGCTAACCACTGAGCCACCATGTTAATATTATAAATAATTTAGATAATATATTAATGAAAAATATATATGCACATAGTTTTATTCTTTATTTTTTGTTTAGTTTTATTTTATTTTAATTACACTTATATTTCATATTTAAACTTATTTTATTGTTAGTATTTCTTGTATTTTCCTGTGGTGTACCTGCTAGTACAATATTTCCCATTTCTCTTTTTTATCTAATAGACTACAGTTTGTGTGTTTATAAAAGAGCATATTCTGCAACAAATCATGTCTTATGCAAGAACAAAAAAACAAACTGTTTTCAATTCACAACAGCTTTCTGAGCACGTATGCTAATGGCAAATGCCACACAGAGATGCTCTTGATATTTTCATTTTTTCCACTGACATCAGCATAAAGCCATTTTCCACTTTTGACAAGCCGGTGATGCTCGAGCGAGATAAGTAACATGAAACTTCGCTTACTTTACACTCAGTCGTAACACACACAGATAAAACTATGTATATTCACAAGGACAAGATGAAGACGCTGAATTCAGACACATGCAGGGGCGCCTCCAAGGGGTGGCCAGGGGTGGCCACGGCCACCCCTCGGTAAACTCTGGCCACCCCTGTGGCCACCCCTTTGGCCACCCCAATATAATTTTGCGGTTGACATTATTGATTTAAATGAACTTATAAATTCCCAATATTTAGATAAATAAATAAATACATAAATAAATAAATAAAATGCAGTCACTAAATTATTGTTGGTGTTACTGACGTAGCTCTCCCCCTCTGGTTCAATGCTGGTGAAAGCAAACTGACGCATGCGCGCGGAAAACCATTCCCGCGCGCCTCACGCACTCCTGTGTGAATCCCGGTTGGTTGTTTGCATGCACGCCGACATAATAGGCACCGCTCATGCGCCGTGAAACCGGAGTAACAGCCTTTTGTGCAGAGGTGTCGGCACGCAGCGAGTTTTGAAAGTCGTTTAAAGTTTATATAATATAATGATGATGATGATGATGATGATGATTTTACTTTCACTAAGCATGCCTTTAAAGCAGAAAGGAGGGATAATGAGTCAGGGAGGTAAGACTTCATAACATGATTTCTCAGCCATGATCTGGTCTAAGACCACAGATAATTCTATAATACATTTTTTGTATTCTTTAGAATTGTCATAATTAATTTTCATGCAAAAGGTTTCTTAAGTGATGTTGGCATATCACTCCAGTTGTTGTTTTCCAGTAATATTTAGGACTGATTTCTGTTATTTATTTAGAATAATTGTATATTAATATTAATTGTATTTATTTAGAATAAATATAAATAAATTGTTATATTTATTGAATAACAAATCTAACAATTCAAGAGAGGTGGGGGTGTATAGGGTGGTTCGCCCAGGGTGTCATTTAAACTAGAACCACCACTACCATCCCTGATAGACAGCAATGGCTATTTAATATTTACCTTAAGCTACAGTATATCAATAGAAGAAGCTGCATTAATAAAATGGTTCAAAAAGCAATATGGATAAATAATATTATTAGGTATAGTGAGTGTGTATAGTAATCCCTTTTGTTCAGTTTGTTCATTTGTTTGGGTAATTAATAAACTCATTATTCTTTCATTCATTTTCTTTTCGGCTTAGTCCCTTTATTAATCCAGGGTCACCACAGCAGAATGAACCGCCAACTTATCTAGCACATTTTTACACAGCGGATGCCCTTCCAGCTGCAACCCATCACTGGGAATAATAAACTCATTAATCTTCATTAATTTTAGACATGGCATATCTCGTATGATGTACAATAAAGGCACGTAAAAAAAGAAGTCATTTATACAGTATATGAAAAGTGTTTTTAAAATAAACATAGATTTTTATTTGGTTTGCACATGTACTTGCTGAATTATTTCAAAGAATAAATTGCAATATTTCAAGTAGAATTAATTAAATGAATAAAAACTACATTATTTCATTTACCAGAAACAAAAATATAACATTACACTGAATTCATTTTTTTTTTTTTTGTGTGCCACCCCAAGATTTGGAGCGGCCTCTTCTGGCCACCCCTAAGAAACTTTTCTGGGGGCGCCACTGGACACATGAATCACTGAACAGACCCTGTTTTTTTTATTCCCTCCTCGCGGGAGAAACACTAATAAATCTGAAGGCCTCTTGAGGGCGCCGGTGAGCCACACAGAGCTTCCAGATGACTGACACATCTGAGGACGCACACTATTGAAATAATAATCATAAAACACAAGTACAGGTCTATGTTGTACAAAGTTTGACGCTTAAACAGAGCGGTTTGGAACAGGAGAGCGGAGGGATGAAGGGATTTTTGTGTCTGAGGCGCGTGATTACGCTGGGATCTGCCGGAGTCCCAGCCGTTGTGTTACCGCTGGCGTTTATCTTATTCCCCCGCCGCCTCAGTGTGACAAACCAGCAAATCAGGCTGAAATAATGAACAGAAACACACACACACACACAACCTCTCCATCTTGTCCTTATGATGGTGTTCTCACAGGGGGGAAATGAAAGTCTGTAACCGCTGTAGAAACGGGTCTGACTGGCTCCTCTGTGTTCTCCTGCTGCTCTTCTGTTTATTGATCAAGGCGAAGAGTGTTAACTTCTGGTCACCTCGTATGAACTAGATGCATGGAGGGGAAAAAAATGGGTAGAAAAGGATTAGTTTGTGAGTTCAATTTCAGTTTACTGAAGTAGAATGATTCAAAAAACAAGGTAGGAATTTGTTGAAGGACAACTCTTGAGGGAAAATTAACCATGGTTTTACTTAAACAAAAGTAAAGCAACCGTTTTTTTTCGGCTATTAGCTAAAATTGGTCATGAACAGGAAATCTAAATTGGAATTGACAGCTTACGTGGTGATTATACAATCAAAAACTTGTTATTATACTTATGGTAAAAATAATATGCTAGAGGGGTCATGAATTGCCTTTTGTTTGTTTATTTAGTCAGCGAGTGTTCTCTATGGTCAACTTATAAATCTGATTAATTTCTATACATATTCTATACATTTTGTCAAGTTTATTTATAAACTAATTTCAATAGGATCACTTGCTTATGATTGCCTGCAGCCTGCCCCGCATTATTCAATTCATGATTCACTAAATCAGAGGATTCCTATACCCCAAGTTCCATATGACAGCCATCTTCATTTTGAAGAATCCCCCCTTCAACCCTTACTCCTCCTCCTTTCCTAGATGGGTGGCGCGGTGGCTCAGTGGTTAGCACTGTTGCCTCACAGCAAGAACGTCACTGGTTCTTGCAAACTGCAACTTAAGTTAATTGACTAATCCAAATCGGCACCATAGACATGCTCCTACTAAGTAGTTATTTCTTAATAGCAATTACTATATGTTCATTACAACAGCAGAAGAGTTCTCGAGATCTACCTGAGCTAGAACTCCCCTCTCGCCTTGCAAACAGGAGGGAGCCCCAGGCTCGAGGATCTTATAAGCTCAGGGCTCTCTCCCAGGACAGCATGCCAAGCAAGATTTATAATCAATCATCAGCTAAGTGAGAACTTTTAAACTGGTATATAGGGGAGCGATGAGCACAAAGTAACATGGGGTAAAATGTAAACAGGGGTTTAAAGGTATTTACTCAGGGTTAACCATGGCATGCTTTTAAGGTGTTCACTACAGTGTCGGCAGACATCTTCCTGCCAATTATTGTAAAAGTTTAAATTTGAAATTTGGATGACAAACCATTTTTGCAGCATAAAGAAAAATTTATTTTAGTCAATATAAATGACTAAATGACTAAATTATTTTATTTTATTTTATTTTTTTAATCTGTGAAAGTATGTTAGTAAAATCTTATATTGTTGTGATTACCGTCTTCTAGGATAAAAGATAAAACCATTTTGAAAAATGTAATAAACAAACAGTGACTGTTTTGAGGAAAACACCTCACAGCGGGGTTAGTTGGAACAGGGTGTTACAAATAAGCCACATACTGTTGGACACCAATTAAACTAACAAATAGAAAATATTTTTAATAGAAAATAAAATATTTTATTGCTAATAATTGAAATAAATGCATTGTAAAATAATGCAAATGAATCCAAATGTGTTTATGCAATAGATAAATAAGCATTATGTGCGATGTAGAATAAAAATAAGAGCTAAATACTGAGGAAATAGCTACAATTTTCAGTAAACTGGATTTAAATTAATTGTGTGAAATCTGCCTTTTTAATCATGTGTTACAGCTAACCCTCTGACTGTTACAACTTGCTCTGCAGTTGGGATAAATAGTAACATTTTTACTCCTGGCACTTTTGGCAATACTTCAGAAAAACCATAGGTCTGGCAATCATACTTTAAGTGCTCATTTGTAGGATAGGCTTGTGTGTTGTTGGTATAAAAAATAGGGTTTGTCTAACCCCATTATTTGTTCACTATTCGGCCAAAAAAGTTTTTTTTGTGCCCCGTTCTGCCCTACACTGTTTACCTACCTAGCGTAAATCGGTGTGTAGAGCAAAATATGCAGTGATGTACTTCTGTGGATGGAATTTTTTTTGCACAATTAGACATTTTTTGAAAATGCATTTGCAGTCCCAAGTTCGATTCCTGGCTCTCCTCTCACTATCTTTCCAGTTTTAATTTCTTGCGGGTTGTATTTTTTAATTCTTTTTTGGCTACTTTAATAACGTGCTGTAGTGGCCAAAATGTTTCTTTCTCGTGAATACAAAATGAAAATTGAACAATTTCTTAATGGGCATCCCGCATTGGTTACATGGCAATCCAAAAAACGTTGTGAGAGAGTAAGTAAAACGATGGCACGTCACATATTAAAGTGTTAGTTTTGTTGTTTGGTGTGCAGAAAGACAGTCAATGGTTTGACATGGATACTGCATTTACAAGTATTACAATATATCAGAGAAGAAAATGCAAATCTTTCTTTTATGCAAATCCATCAATTATCTCTGATTGGACAAGGAAAAAAGCTATTTTTTCCATTTGGGCAGGGTTTGAGTTGTCATTAGGTTGGAAAATATTCTTAAACCTGGTTAAATGCTTACTACAAATATCATAGTTAAACTACAGTTAGTATAGCAAAAAACATTGTTCATTTGCAATTACTAAAGTTTAAGTACAACATTCTTTTGTATTTTCATTTGTAATAAAACATTTCAAATTAGTTTTTTTTTTCATTTGTCAAAAATTAATTATGTAATTTACTTAATAATTTAATAATTATTTTTGGATCAATAATGTCCTGTAAGAATGCTTTTAATAATATTATATATATTATAAAATAAAATTTTAATAGTTTTGTTCTGCCTTTATTATGGTTTTTGTATGTGTGTGTGTGTGTGTGTGTGTGTGTGTGTGTGTTGAACTGCAGTTTGTGAATTATCACTCTTTAATGTCCTACTGTAGTAAATGAATGACCTGGGGGTAAATTAACAGCTAATATAGATTGTGTGTGTGTACGTATGTGTATATATATATTTACAATAAAAGCATTCCCAGGACTTCATTGAAGCGGAAATGAGTATAAATTGGATTTTAATGGGTGAGTAAATTAATAACACACTTTTATTTCTGGGTGAACAGTCCATTTAAAACCAACATGTAATTAAAACCAACAATTCCTACCTATTTATGAAATATTAAAGTGCTTATTATAAATCATTCATACACAAACATCACAATTTAATCAGTAAAAAAATAAATAAATACACTGTAAAAAAAATGCAGGGTTTCACACAATGCCTTCATGATGTCCCAACACAAATTTATTAAATTAAATTTAAGTGTACTGAACATGAAACAACTAAATTGTCTTAAACCTTAAGAATTGTGTTGCATTTTAAATAAACAATTTGAAAAAGCAGCAAAAGTCATGTTTTAAGCGTAATCTTAAATTAAATTTAACAACATCTCTTCTACGATGACGTGTTTAAATACAATGGTCAATTACATGAGATCCACCAATAGCAAACAACTATCCACTTGATTAATTTATTTATTCATTGGTTTTACTTGGGCATAGTCCCTTATTTATCAGAGGTCGTCACAGCAGAATGAAGCACCAACTATTCCAGCATACAGTATGTCTAATGCAACGGATGCCCTTCCAACCGCAATCCAATACTGGGAAACACCCATGCACTCTTACATTTGAACACACTCTCGTACACTACGGCCAATTTTTTTCCCCAATTCATCTATAGCACATGTCTTTGGACTGTGAGGGAAACTGGAACACCCAGAGGAAACCCACGCCAACCCAAAGAGAACATGCAGACTCCAAACAGAAATGCCAAATGGTCCAGTCAGGACTGGAACCAGTGCTAACTACTGAGCCACTGTGCTGCCCTCCATTTTATGTAGGGAGGAAAAACATAACTGCTATTTATTTCAGGCTGACTTTAATAAGTCAAGTGGAAGTGGCAATGCATGCGCACTACATGACTTCCAGATAACTAAATTTAACCTTCACTCCAAAAGTCATACAGTGCAACTTTACAGCCCCCGGGGCATTAAATATTCCATTAAATATAACATAAATGGTGCGTTAAAGCCTTCAGTGGGGGGTTTTTCGCAGCAGCTCGATGAGAGGCAAGGCCACGTCAACAACCGATTTCTCTCCAGGTAAAGTGTTACCGCTTGTTGCTATTTTGCAGTGAAAGAAAATTATGCCTTTTTTGCCTTAATAGCCGAGACCATTTGAAAAGGCCCTTTCATAGAAAAGCATGTCATTATTCCTCTCTTATATTACTGAAATTATATACTGTTTTGTTGTCTCTTTTGCACAAGTCAATTCGGTTGACATTCTGCTCATGCAATTGCTGTTTTTTTTTTTTCTTCAGTTTTTTAATTTTCATTTTAAAATGGCACAGACAGGTGTATAATAAGCACATTACGGATAAACTCTTTGCATTCATCATATGTGGCAAGATTGAAATCATGGGCTTAGGAACGATCTATATAAAATCGCCCTAATGGTGTCCAAACACAACAGAGTCTGTAATGGTTAAAAAAATACATCGGAAAGCTACAAAACAAGCCAAACGCATGCAGATAGCACACAATGACTATGTACGGAGAAGCATATGACATTTACTTTATAACATGTACTGTTTACTAGGCGCAGTATACAAATGTTACCCTATTGCCTATTAGTTTGAGCAAATGTTGGTTATAGTGAGTTCGAAGCATGGGTTACTGTGTACATTTACTGTAAGACATATTTTACACAAAGCATAACATGAGCAGTCCTATTTAAAAGATTCAAAATATGTTAAAACTAATTATTATTATTAATAAATTAATCATTAAATGAAATTATACTATTAGTAAATGAAAATTCAAATACATGTTATAATGTCTAAATATATAAATCAGGGGTCTCCAATCTCAGGCCTGGAGAGCCGGTGTCAATGCAGGGTTTATCTCCAACTTTCCTCAACACACTAGCCTGGGTGTTTCAAGTATACCAAGTAAGCCCTTGATTGGCTTGTTCGGGTGTGTTTGATTAGGGTTGGAGCTAAAATCTGCAGGACACCGGCCTTCCAGGAACAAGTTTGGTGACCACTGATATAAATCATAGAATAATAGTGGCAGACTTCTCCCGCAAGTAATATGAAATACTTTTAATTGTTTTATTAGCTTTTGTGTAATATTACATAAAGGCTGTTTTATTTAAAAAATAGCAATAATTCAAAATATTGCAATGTAATGCATGGAACAAAACTGTTTACAGTATGTAAAATACATGCAAGGAGTAAAAAAACATGCTATGCTAAACGCACACACATTTCTATAAACTTTCCTCAACCCTCACAGAAAACATTTTGCAGCTGTCTTTACTAAAATACGTCAATCTGATTATTTATAAGCCTTTTTCTCATGTGGATTAAAAAAAAGACCAACATTTACTTATATTTCTATACTCATGGTCCCCACAATGTGATGATTACAAGATACACACACACACTCGCACACCAAAGAGTTTGTTCTCACCTTTCTTTGCCTATCCGGCAGCGTGGCATTCGTTTCACTTTGCCACCTTTCAGATGGAGGAGGAATGAAAAAAGAGAAGAGAGAGCTTTATGGATTTGAAAGGTAACGCTTTCTAAAAGCAATCAGGACTGAAGCTGAAGTGACTTACAGCCAAGCACCAAGATGCCCATCACGAAGAGTATAGCAGCGATGACCAGACCTACTCGACGCAGAGACGAATAATCTGAAAACACATCATCATATTATACACTCAACATCATGACAAAACATAACTGAACAGAGGGAAAACACACGTCAGATTAAAGCTCATGCAGTGAACATAAAAGGATTCATTGGATTTAATAAATTGTTTTAAGGTAAGGTTGCAAACTATTTATATGGGCTGAATTTAAACAATCAAATTAAATTTAGTAATGTTTAACTCAATTTGTTTGTGCAAATGCAGCCCATATAAATTGCTTGCAATAGGTTAAGTCGATTTAATGAATATTTTTTTCCAGTGTGTAAAGTTCATGGCTGTGCTTCGATCAGTTTTACAAACAAATCACATAAAGCATGGAAATAATAATAAAAAATAAAACATTTTGAATTCTCAGATAATGATTGTATCCCATTCATTCGATCCAGCCGCAACCCATCTCTGGGAAACTTCCACACACACATTCACACACAAACTCATACAATATGGACAATTTAGCTTACCCAATTCACCTGTATGATTGTATCCCATAACATGACAAATAACAAGCATTGATGTTTTTTTCAAAATTATATTGAATTATATATAGGATATTATATACGCAACCCAGGCTCATTTTGAAAATGTAAATACGTGTTTGAAAACCGCAAAATACGTCCTAAGGGGGTACGTTTTTTGCAGTTTTTGTGAATCCACCAGAGGCCGCTGTGTACGCTTTTTGAGATCTCAAATTTCTCTCACTAGTGCCATTCGTGCCTGTTGTTCCAGAGGCCGCTGTCGACTGACTGTTTGACTGACTGACTGACCAATCGACTGACCCACCCTCCTCCATCCCAAAACCCAACCAATTTTATCAATTGACCTGCGCACCCACAAACCCAACCAACAATTTTAAAGCCAATCCAGAAAAAGAAAAGTCCTCGTCTGATTTTTACCATGCTTTACCATATTCTCACCCTGTTATTTACTTGTTTATTTTATTCTGTTTTTGTTTTACTTGCTTTCTGGAACCGTTCTCCATCGGACCCGAACTCCATCATAGTGGTCAACTTCTCTCTGCGTCTCAATTTCGCCGACATCCATGGCGAGCTAACGGGACAAACTGTTACAGCGGGTAGGCCCTCCATACGTAGGTAAGCGGTCATCTGATAAGGAATGAGGAATGACATCATACCTCCCTGCAGCGTAATTCGTGGTCTCCAAAAACGTCTATAGGGCTACGTTTTCATAATAAGCCTGTGTTATATATAAGTATATACTACATTATACGTTATAACCGAGATGTATAAAAGTATATACTATAATCATTAGATCATAAAATACAAATTCAAATATATGTTCTGATGTCTATGAATAATAGTGGCAAACATCTACACAGGTAATATAGATTTTTTTATTGTTTTATCATGTTAGATCATAAGTTTATCTAAAAACATGGTGTAATAACATAATAACAAGCATTAAATATATATATATATATATATATATATATATATATATATATTATTTTTATTTATTTATTGGCATTTTATATTCAGATGAGGTAAATATTTACAATGTATTTTTTACATTGTAAATATTTACAGGTAAATTTTACACACACACACACACACACACACACACACAAATGCGCACACACGCACAATACACTACCTGACAAAAGTTTTGTTGCCTATCTAAATTTTAGGAAGAACAAATAATAACTTGCCTTCTAGTTGATCATTTGGTATCAGGAGTGGCTTAAATTAAAGGTAAAGGTCTCTTACGCTTTATTACAATTACGCTTATTTTACCAAAATAAAATATGATCATGTCTTGATTTTTAATTTTTTAAACAGGACAGTAAGGTCTAGCTTTGCTTAGACAAAAGTCTTGTCACTTAACAGAAATAATGTACAGTATAGAATATAAAGTCATGCTGCAGTGGAAAAATAATTAATATTGTGTACGACTCCCATGAGCTTGGAGGACTGCATCCATACATCTCTGCAATGACTCAAACATCTGATTAATAAAGTCATCTGGAATGACAAAGAAAGCATTCTTGCAGGACTCCCAGAGTTCATCAGGATCCTTTGGATTCATCTTCAATGCCTCCTCCTTAATTTTACCCCAGACATGCTCAGTAATGTTCATGTCTGGGGACTGGGCTGGCCAATCCTGGAGCACCTTAACCTTCTTTGCTTTCAGGAACTTTAATGTGGAGGCTGAAGTATGATAAGGAGCGCTATCCTGCTGAAGATATTGCCCTCTCCAGTGGTTTGTAATGTAATGGCCAGCACAAATGTCTTGATACCTCAGGCTGCTGATGTTGCCATCCACTCTGCAGATTTTTCGTACGCCCCCATACTGAATGTAACCCCTAACCTAGCAGATTCCAATAGGTCTTCTGCAGTATTTGCAATAATTGGGATGCAGTTCAACTGATACTTCAGAGAAAAAATCTACCTTCTGCCACTTTTCCAAATGATCAACTAGAAGCCAAGTTATCATTTATTGCTCTTTCAAATGGGATCGACGACAAGACTTTTGTAAGGTAATGTATATTTAGCTTGATCTCATGAGGAAACGTAAGTATTTTACAAATTGGCAGTTTAGTGGCTAATTCGTACGAATTCGTACGAGTTCAGTCTTACGAAAATGTACGATATTAAAAAGGAGGCGTGGCATCCAAACCCACCCCTAACCCCAACCGTTATTGGGTGATGAGCAAATCGAACTAAATTGTACGAATTAGATCGTACGAATTCATACGAATTAGCCACTAAATCAAAAAGTTACGAATTGCCGTGAGATTGTATTGGTATATTCTATCCCTAAATATTCTGTGTGTTTTTTTTTTTTTTTTTTGCACTTTCTAAATACTTAATTCTGGTTGAATTTTGAACATCATCCAGCATAATCCACTGTTAACCGATGTCTGTGAACAAACTGAGGCTCTTATAAAGTGAGTTTCTTGAGATCTCCATTAATGAGGCTGTTTTCTGAACATCAGCTGCCCTCAAGATCCACAACAATGAGAAGTGATTGAAACAGTGTCTTTCACAGGTCAAGAGCTGTTATCTGTAAGCTCAGCACTGGAGATTGTGACCAGTGCTACTGTTATACACCCAGCACTGCCCCTCACTCCTCCAGCAGACTATTAACACAGCGACCACATCAAACTAAAAATTAAACTAACGCAGTTTTGCTTTACTTCATAAGTTCCACAAGATCAACGCATATGCCAGACACTGTTGTTACTGTTAATTTCAACTACAAAGCTCTTAGCTAATAAGGTTAATAAGAAAAATATACAAAATATTTGTGAGGTCTGATAATGTTGAAGTGAATTTAAAAAATGATCAAAACACAACAAAATAAATCAATAAATATTAAGAATAAGATGTAGCATAATGTTTTGTATTTACTACAATTCTTTACTTAGAAAACTTCTCTTTTATTAACATTATTTGAGTATAAATACATAAATATATAAAATAATAACAATCAACCTTTATTAATCATTTTTATTATTTGTTTTTATTATTTTATTCTTGTCTCTTTTATTCCTGTTTATATGAAGCACTTTGAATTACCATTGTGTATGAAATATGCTATATAAATAAACTTGCCTTAACCTTGCCCTACCTAGTTATATTGAAGGCAACATTATTGTTTTTATTATGACTTTTTATTTTTATCCTTTTCAATTTTTGTTCTTTTTAATTATTTTTCACGTTATATTTAACAAAACAAGGACATTTTTATAGTATTTTAAAGTATATTTTGTTTCTTCTAGAGAAAGTCTTATTTTTTCTTTTTTTGTTTGAGTGGAATAAAATCAGTTTTTTAATGTTTTGAAAAGTATTTTTAATGTCAATATTGTTAGCTAATATTTTAATAATAATATTATTATTATAATACTTTAATATTATTAAAGTTTTATTTTTTAATGGCTACAGACTGTTGTCCAGTGACAGCCTAATAGAACCTTTTCACATTTCCGGCTTTCTCAGTAGCAGAAGTCGTCATAGTTGGTAAAATTTAGAGCGCAGTGAAGGGGAGACTACAACAAATATTTATTTACAATCCCATTTGCTGAAATAATAAAAGAAAATGTTCATACATTTAAAAAAAAATCTAAATATTATAAACTTTCAAGGATTTAAGATGACCATTAAGCAAGTCATAACAGGCTTGTGGAAATTATCCATTACCTTGCATTTTAAAGGGCACATATGATGAAAATGAAAATTTGTAAGCTGTTCTGACAGAACTGTCAGTATAATGTGTCCACAGTCATATTAGAGTGATAGAGTGATTTTTACATTCATTGATGTTAAATTAGGATCCAAATCCCTCCCATTTTGAGGCCCACTGCAACGTAATATAGGAATGTGGTTTTACGATCACGGAATTGATTGACAGATGTCATGTTTCTATAATAATATGTATACACATGTCCACAGAACATTATTTTGCACATAAACAGAAATTAAAGTATCTGTTCCAACTCTCTGTGATTCTTATTTGTTTTATAAGTCTAAAACATATTTAAAACAAAGCATGTTTGTAATAAATACAGTAAAATGGCTAATTCTTAACCACTATAATCACCAAAGCTGCATGGTGTCAGTAAACGCTGATATATGAGTGTGTTTGTGTGTGTGTGTGTGTGTGTGTGTGTGTGTACTGCAAATGGCATTTGTGTTAGACTCGTCGTTTCAGAAAGGCTTGAATAAACTTCACCACAAATACATTAAATAAACTAACTTGGTATTTTTGACTGTATTTCAGCTTCATCCGTGTCTGTTTAAATCACTGACTGCTGTTTATCTGATGTAACGCATGATGAGAAGCAGATGCGCACGTGGGATCGGTGGGCGGGGAGAAGCAGCTCAATTGCATTTAAAGCCACAGGCTACAAAAACAGCTACACTGTACTCACCAAGATGGGCAGATTCGGGAGGCTATAATAAATTATCTGATGGATATATTTGCTGAAACTTTTACAGACACATTCTGGAGACACCAAAGTCTACGTTTTCGGATCCCGCCGCGTTCTCCCCTTATTTTACGGATTCCGTTTTTCGTCTTACCTGATTTCCGGAACCCGCCGTTCCCCGGACTCGATCCCGGTCGTCGTCCACCGCGGCCGGCTCCGGCTCATCCTCCTCCTCCGGGGCCTCCGCTCTGCCGACGCAACGCTGTGAGCTAGGCGGACAAACTGATTGCGTCTGGAAAGCCCTCCACTCGGAGGCGAGCCGTCGAAAAAACCAAACGCGGCCTTTACGTACCTCCGGCCACGTAAATCGCGGTCTCCAGAAACGTCCGCGGGGCTACGTTTCCAGAATGAGCTTGGGTTGAATGTTGCAATAGTATTTCACAATATTACTCTTAAGACTGTATTTGTCTGTGCATATTGTTATGTTTAATCTTTCATTACAAAGGAATTCAAGTTCAGTCATGAACTATTTTATGTTATTCTGGAGAAGATTGTGCTGTAACATCATTTATAGCACATGGCTGAGGAGTCTGCATTAACAAGCACTGTTAATGATTGAATAATTAAACAGATCCTTACCGTAATGAAACGGCTCATCCCATCTCTTATCTGTTGGGGAAATTGCACAATTTAGAGAGGTTCTGACATTACAAACAAGACCTGAAATCAGTCCATGTGTCTAAAACACATTATGAACTCTTCCATTTTTGTAATATGCAAAACAAGTCACTATAGTAAATGTGTGGGTGTGCGTCGGCATATTCATGCTCATTATGAGTCTGCTGTGTTTTATGGGTCTAATGGGATGACTCAATCTCAGGACTTTTGCGTTTGCCCATCCACCCTGAATGACCTACAACATGGATATGCTATGATCCAGTCAGAGAAGCTGCTTATGCAAATAAATTTACTTGATTGGTGGAAATTATTTATTTTTTATTACTAATTTTTTAGAAATTCATGATGGATTTTAAAGGGATATCTAACCCAAAATTTCTATAAAAATGTTATATAAAATGAAGGCATTGTTTATTCACCCTTGCCAGCATTATTCAAATAAAACTAAAACTAAAAGCATTGTTTTTTACTAACATATATACAGTGGGGGAAATGAATATTGAACATTGTCGCCATTTTTCTCAGAAAACATTATGTAAAAAAAAAATATTTCTAAAGGTGCCGTTGACTTAAATTTACCCCAGATGTTGACAACAACCAGATAAATACATTTATGAAAAGAAAACAAATTTAATTAGTTTATAAGTTATGCTTAATAAAAATGAAATGACACAGGGGTAAAAGTATTGAACACATAAAGAAAGGGAGGTGTAGAAAGGCAGTGAAGGCCCAGACAGCAGCCAAAATCTCTCAGTAGTTATTCAGCAACCCTCTGTTTTTTGTCAGTGTAAATTAATATGAAGATGAAATCAGGGCGGACATTTCAGCAATACAATGACCTAAAACACAGCCAAGAAAACTCTCAGATGGTTTCAGAAAAAGAAAATCAAGCTCTAAAATGGCCCAACCAATCAACTGACTTGATTCCAACATAAAATACAAAATAAAGTTCAGTAGACAAAACCATCAAGAGCTTTACACTCTATCTATATATCCATCTATATATCCATCTATCTATCCATCTATCTATCCATCTATCTATCCATCTATCTGTCTATTTATCTATCTATCTATCTATCTATCTATCTATCTATCTATCTATCTATCTATCTATCTATCTATCTATCTATCTATCTATCAATCTATCATCTATCTATCTATCTATCTATCTATCTATCTATCTATCTATCTATCTATCTATCTATCTATCTATCTATCTACCCAACCACCCACCCACCCATCCATCCATCCATCCATCCATCCATCTATCTATCTATCTATCTAAATTTTAAGAAAACTCAGGACAGTATTTACAAAAAAATAAATAAATCATGTCACATGTTGAAATGCATCACAGACAACACTTTTCATTGATTTGTTCATAGCAGAAACATAGATAAAAGTGATGAGAAACTTTACCCCATGTGACGTTTTTGCTGGTGGTTGTGGTCCCTGCAATGAGAAAATGAAAGACTGTGAGGTCAGAGTAAAAGACACAGAAGCCTAATCTAGCGTGAGCATTCTTTCCTCAAATTCACACAATTATAAATAGGAGTCAGCTTTTGAATTCCGTTTTTTTTTTTTTTGTCCATAAATGTAGGTTGACAGCAAAGACTTTCAGTGTGAAAAGCAGACGCTTCCCCTTATCTCAATCCTATGGATTTGTCCATAATTGCTTCTAATTAAATTCCAGCAGCACTTATTCTCTGTCCGGCCCTGTCTTTCAAATTCAATTTTTGCATATTTCAATGGTGCCGCTCTCCCAGGATATATGCTTGGTTGATTCTTCATAAAGCATATCAGCTCGCCACGACAGTGCTCCTCAATCCCGCCGAAATGCTGCATTATCTTTAAGCCTCTCAGCATGGAAAGAGCGTTGAACATTTTCTAATTACCTGCTAATTAGTTTCTAAGTTATGTGTGCCCTTGATATGAATTGCATGAGTAAAGAGGAAGCCTCTTAGCTATTCATGCAATCCTCGGTTCTTTTTTCCCACCCCCAATCCCACAATCCCACACTCAGAGTCCTTATGTTTTTAACCACTTCAGTCTGGGGCAACAGACGTCAGAAATCATATGTGGTTTGGTAAAAAAAATACTGATTCTTTGACATCTTTCAAGTTTGATGTCAGGAAGTATTTACAGTGATGATAAATTTCACCTAATTTTAATGGATGCACCGAATCTTCGCCTGCCAAAAATGATTACACAAAAATAATGTTTTAGGTTTCTGACTTAAAAGAGAAAATAGCTGGAAATTTGATTTGTTCAACAGTGTAGTGTGAAGTATGAATTGGCCTACACTAAAAAAAAACCACTCATTTCAATGACTTACAATAAGCATACTGTCAACTAACTGTAATCTAACTAAATCTCTGAGTTCTTCTGTTTTTACCAAAGTTTTACTTCAGTTCAGGGCAACAGATGTCAGAAGTCATATTATATAATAAAAAAATTGTGATCCTTTGGCGTCTTTCAAGTTTGACGTGTGGAAGTATTTCATGTTCATTGACATTGTTGGTAATTTTCACCTATTTTTTATGGATGCACCGAATTATCGACTGCCAAATATGAATACACGAAAATAACGTTTTAGCTTTTGATTAAAAGAGAAAAATAATCTGAAATTTGAACCAAAAAAAAGTCTATGCTGCACCATACTGTCCAACAGTGTTTAGTGCGCTAGTATCATTTTCCCTAGTCACTGCGTAGAGTTAAATGGCGTTCACACCAGATGCAGAAAACACTGCGCTACACTAAAAAACCCATTCATTTCAATGGCTTGAGCTAAGCAAGGGCAGTTTGTTGCAGTGCTAACACAACACCAGTAAAGCATACTATAAACTAACTCTAGTCAACTAAGACCCCGATTACACTTGGTCTTAGTTTGAAAATGCATAAGTTTTGCTACAGTTACGCCATCTGTGCACACTCCGACAAGCACAGCTCTGATCTGGGTATATGACCGCCTGGAGCTCAGACGTCCACATACGATGCAGTGCATGCCAGTGTGTGTGTGTGTATATGTGGTCACGTGATGTGCGTTTTCAGTGGTGTGGTGTAGACGGAGAGCTGTTCAGAAACGCTGGGTGAAACACTAGTGTGGATGCGGATTGTTTTCATTCTAAAACGCAGTTTTAAAACTAAAACGCACTAGTGTAAGCAGGACCAAACACTCAAAGTCCTTTTGTTTTTACCAAAGTTATACTTCAGTCCAGGTCAACCTATGACAGAAATCACATATTGTTTGGTAAAAAATAGAGATCCTTTGATATCTTTCCAGTTTGATGTGCAAAAGTATTTCATGTTCATAGACAATGATAATTTTCACCTACTTTTTTAAAATAGATGCATCAGATTTTTGGCAGCCGAAAATGATTTTTTTTTGTCTAAAAAAGAAAAATGGCCAGATATTTGCATCGAAAAAAATCTATGCTGCACAGTACTGTGTAACAGTGTTCAGTGAGCTGGTTTCACTCTCCCTACAGCTGTATTCACTGTGTAATGTAAAGCAGCCTTCATATCAGACGCAGAAAACAATGTGTTAAAACCCATTCATTTCAATGGCTTGTGACACCGTGTTATCCCACACTAAAATCTCACAAACGATTTTTCATCTACTGTATTATTAATCCTATGAATTCAAACTTTTTTACTTGTCTCACACACTTTTTCAGAGTTCTCTGACTTTAAACACACTACCCAGCTCACACACAGTTTTTTTTTCCTATACATACAAGAGAACCAAAGCTTACGCTGAGTGGTGGACGTCTTGCTGGAGGTCACAGGAATGGTCATCGGGGCATCTGTAGAGATGCTTCTGACCACGGTAGGTTTAGAGAGGTTAAACTGCTGAAGCTCTGGGCTCATTGTGACACCTGTCTGGTTATCTGGAGGAACAATGTGAACCGTTTTATGATTGAATTGCACTGCATTTGGGATATGAGATGTAGATAGAAGCCAGAACAAATAGCACCAGTCTATTATGCCACCAGAAATCAATTCCTCAACAGATCAAACTTTACAAATTACGCTATCAAGGTAAATGGGACTGTCGTTACACATTTTGTACTGGATCTGCAACTCAGTTTAGCTTTATTGGAAATACTTTGATTTAAAATAGCAAACAAATTGCAAACAAGTATAGATTAAATGCATAAAACACAACCTAACAACTCTATAAAACATAACAGGCAATGAGGATAAATAAAAATCCTACCAAGATTCTTTTTCATGGGTGGATCTGTGTTAAATGTGGAGCTTTCCGGTGGTGGTGGTGGTGAAGTCTCTGTTTCTGTCATGTTTTCAGCTGCATAAGCTTTATAAACAGAAAAACATACACTTTTTTGGTTAGGAAAACACATAATCTACTAATGATAATTCAATTCAGTTCAAGCTTACTTGCATAGCGCTTTTCACAATAATTATCATTCCAAGTGGAAAGAGTTTGGGTGAAGAAGTCTTGTGTTTCCCTTTTAAGTAATAAAGAGTAAGCGGTAATCTATATCTGTGGTCATTTGGATGCTGATCATACTCTCATATATTTTGGAGTTGCCGGAAAGTACGTTTTCTGGGATACCGTTCAAGATCTTGGGATATTGATTTCCCCAGGGAACTTTCAACAATGTGCCTTGGCAACATTTCAAATAATACTGGGAAGGCTGATGGGTATCTTATAATATTATTTATAGCGCATAAAAAGACCATTACCAGAAAATGGCATAAGCAAACAACCACTTAAAATGGACAATGGATGGAAACCTATTGCACGGAAGAACTCCCTCACGGTATCATTTATTTATTACAAAGCTACAGTGAGAAATACAGTTTGCATCAATATAAATATTGACGCCACTTAAAAAAGATAATAACGAAAACTAAAATCAATATATTCTGAAATTATAAAAGCATGAAATTATATAAATGAGTAAGAAGAGAGATGCAACATGTCTATATTATATTATATTATATTATTGATTCATTCATTTTCTTGTCGGCTTAGTCCCTTTATTAATCCGGGGTCGCCACAGTGGAACGAACCGCCAACCTATCCAGCTAGTTTTTTACGCAGTTTTTTCCAGCTGCAACCCATCTCTGGGAAACATACACACACACATTCACACACACACACTCATACACTATGGACAATTTAGCCTACCCAATTCTCCTGTACCACATGTCTTTGGACTGTGGGGGAAACCGGAGCACCCGGAGGAAACCCACGCGAAGGCAGGGAGAACATGCAACCTTCACACAGAAACGTCAACTGAGCCAAGGTTCGAACCAGCGACCCAGCGACCTTCTTGCTGTGAGGCAACAGCACTACCTACTGCGCCACTGCCTCGCCGCCCTATATTATATTATATTATATTATATTATATCTAAATAATAAATTTTATTTTATTTCATTATGGTTTTGATCATTTGCATTAAATATTAGGTAATGTGTCGGTTAGTTACCAAGAATTACAACAGTTGTAACATTTTTTTAAATTTTTTTATGAAACATCATTAAACATTCATGAAAACAAACATATTTATATTTTGGATAAAAATTAAACATAACTAAGTAAATATTTATGCTTAGAAATATTTTAATTAAATAATTAAATACACACACACACACACACACACACACACACACACACACACACACATATATAATTTGACTTAAAATATATTTAAATTCACCCAAAAGTAAGGTTCTGTTAATATAATATAATATAATATAATATAATATAATATAATATAATATAATATAATATAATATAATATAATATAATTAAAATGCATGCAGCAATCAATTTTTCAATAAATTTACATATACAGTATACGCCATTCAAACACAAATTACAACCTGTGAGAAGCAGTGAGTGAGAATGTGATTGGTTGCCTTCGGTCCAATCACTTACTGTATGTTCTCATTAAAGTTGTGGAGATAAATATCTGAGATCGTTACAAGACGATCTGAGGAATTTTGACCAACATTCTCCATCTGACACCATCATGACTTACGCGTGTTTGAAGAACACATTCAGCACAATGATCCCGGCCAGCTTCAGAGTTCAAGATTACACACACACACACACACACACACACACACACACACACACACACACACACACACACACACACACACACACACACACACACACACACACACACACACACACACACACACACTCACTCACACTCTCACACAGCAGCAGATGAATGCAAATGTATTCTGAGTCTGGCATAATAACAGTGTGGTGATGTAGAGCGCAGTGGTTTGTAATGAAGGCAAGCCTCTCATAGACCCTGCCACAGAACAAGGACTAATTGTGGTCTAGAAGAGCATTTTTGTATGCATTTTCCGGCTACGCACAGTTTTTCCAATGAATCCCTTCACAAGATGAATGGCCACATGAGACCGAACAATTCTACTGGCAAACACTGTGATTATTGCAGAACGGCTATAATCAATCTTTTATTGGAAGTATCTAAAAAAATAAAAATCACACATATTAGACCCCGCTGGTCATTCGTGGTTTCGGGTAATGTAGGATTTTATTAAAAAATAGACTTTATCAGATTATGTTGACAAATGTTTAGCGTATAGTGTAACGATGGTCTGTGTGTCTGTGTGTGTGTGTGTGAGAATGAGGAGCAGAGCAGTGATAACTCACTTCTGAAGACAAGCAGCAGAAAAAGAGACGCCCTTCGTAACATGATCTGAAAAAGAGAAAACGCCCACAAACACAAACAGGTTAGATTTAGAAAACACATCTTTTTGCAATGTGAAATTACTTTTTTTAACAAAGCTCTGCTGGTACTTCAGCATTCTATTCTATTCTATTCTATTCTATTCTATTCTATTCTATTCTATTCTATTCTATTCTATTCTATTCTATTGTTATCTTCTGTTCTATTCTATTGTATTCTATTCTGCTCTATTCTTCTGTTCTACTCTATTGTATTCCATTCTGCTCTATTGTTCTCTTTCATTGTATTGTATTGTATTGTATTGGAATCTATTCTATTCTATTCTGTTCTATTCTATTGTACTCTATTGTTCTCTTTCATTGTATTGTATTGTATTGTATTGTATTGGAATCTATTCTATTCTATTCTTCTGTTCTATTCTATTGTTCTCTTCTGTCCTATTCTATTCGGCTCTATTGTTCTCTTCTATTCTGTACTGCTCTATTCTATTCTATTCTATTCTATTCTATTGTTATCTTCTGTTCTATTCTATTGTATTCTATTCTGCTCTATTCTTCTGTTCTACTCTATTGTATTCCATTCTGCTCTATTGTTCTCTTTCATTTTATTGTATTGTATTGTATTGGAATCTATTCTATTCTATTCTATTCTATTCTATTCTATTCTGTTCTATTCTATTGTACTCTATTGTTCTCTTTCATTGTATTGTATTGTATTGTATTGGAATCTATTCTATTCTATTATTCTGTTCTATTCTATTGTTCTCTTCTGTCCTATTCTATTCGGCTCTATTGTTCTCTTCTATTCTGTACTGCTCTATTCTATTCTATTCTATTCTATTCTATTCTATTCTATTCTATTCTATTCTATTCTATTCTATTCTATTGCTCTCTTCTGTTTTATTCTATTCTACTCTATTTTTCTCTTCTATTGTGTTCTGTTCTATTGTTCTATTATATTCTATTGTTCTATTCTATTATTCTGTTCTATTCTATTCTTCTCTTATGTTCTCTTCTGTTCTGTTCTATTCTATTCCACTCCATTCCATTCCTTTCTATTTTATTCTATTCTATTCTATTCTTCTGTTCTGTTCTATTCTATTCTATTCTATTCTATTCTATTCTATTCTATTCTATTCTATTCTATTCTGTTCTATTAAAATTTTAAATCAATGTGATCACATTTTACTTAAAGAGCCCCTAGTTTGCATTCGTATTCATAGTCTTGCATAAACAGTAGGCCCAAAATATCCGGATGACCTACTATTGGGGTGCCCAAACTCAGTCCTGGAGGGCCGGTGTCCTGCATATTTTAGTTCCAACCCCAATTAAACACACCTGAACCAGCTAATCAAGCTCTTAGGCATACTACACTCTCAGAAATTAAGGTACGCGAGCTGTCAGTGGGGTGGTACCTTTACGAAAGGTACAAATTTGTACATAAAAAGTACAAAAGTGTTCCTCTTAAAATTTGCAGGTACTAATATATACTTTTGAGGTACCAATATGGACCCTTTTAAGTACAAATGTGTACCCACTCCAGAGACAGCTCGCGTACCTTTATTTCGGAGAGTGTAGAAGTAGGAAGGAAATTGGAGCCAAACTATGCAGGACACCGGCCCTCCAGGACCGAGTTTGGGCACCCTGACCTTCTACTTCCAACCAGATTCTGAATTGCACATCCAATGGAGACTTTTCCACAAGGCCACAGTAAATGTATGAATGGGAGTGAAGACCCACAATGTCACGCGTAGGTCATGTGATAATGATGAATGTAGTACATCCAAATTGTATTAACACAATTCATATAGAACGTACTTTTCTAATGATCGTATCGAAGTAAACTAAAAAGTAGTGTGCACAAAAAAAAACAAAAAAAACTTGAGCAAATACAGGGTACATATGGTCATTTTAGATTTCATGTTAAATATGTAGCAGCCGCACATTCTGTGTTCAACCACATGATATGTCATGATGCTTTACGGCTCCCTCATGCCGTCGTAAACATTCTACCCATCTAATGAGAGCATTTGAGATAAAGGTCTTGACATTTCCCCAACGCTATCATTAGCCAATCAATTCTGAGATGTTGTTTGTTTTAGAAATTTGTGTCTTTTGATCCATAAACGTCAAACAATGGAAGAGTTTCTGAGGGGGGGAGGGGTTACTTAGCAACAGTGACACGAGCAAACCATAACACAAACACTAGATTATGACACATCAGATGACAGGCCGCCATTACAGTCACCAAACTCTCCATTGGCACAAACCTACAACTGCAGGAACAAAAACACCACAGATCTGTGCAAGTGGAGAACAATCAGCCACAGACCTGAAACTCACTGCTTTAAACAATTGCCACAAAACAATCATAACAGAGTATCAGGGAGACCAGGGTAAGATGCGTCACTGGTTATAATTGGTTTCCAATATATTTATATAGAAAAGTTTGCATACAGGTGCAATCAGAATTATTAAACCTCTTTTGATTTTTTTTTGAACGATGTTTGACAGAGCAAGGAAATTTTCAAAGTATGTCTGATAATAATTTTTCTTCTGGATAAAGTCTTATTTGTTTTATTTCGGCTAGAATAAAATCATTTTTTATTTTTTTAAACACCATTTAAGGTCAATATTATCAGCCCCTTTAAGCTATATATATATATATATATATATATATATATATATATATATATATATATATATATATATATATATAAATAATCTACAGAACAAACCATCGTTATACAATAACTCATCTAATTACCCATAACCTGCCTAGTTAACCTAATTAACCTAGTTAATCCTTTAAATGTCACTTTAAGCTGTATAGTGTCTTGAAAAATATCTAGTAAAATATTATTTACTGTCATCATGGCAAAGATAAAATAAATCAGTGATTAGAAATGAGTTATTAAAACTATTATGTTTAGAAATGTGTTGAAAAAAATCTTCTCTCCATTAAACAGAAATTGGGGAAAAAATAAACAGGGGGCTAATAATTCAGGGGGTTTAATAATTCTAATTGCATCTGTACATATTAGAAATGATGATGAAAAAATGATAAGTTATGCTATTCGTGACATGGCAGTCATATATTGTGTATAATGTAAAAAAAGGCAAAATAATTATTTTATAAAGTGTGAAGGCCCTATCATGCACCCAGCGCAATGCGGTGCAAGGTGTGACACAAATGGTGTTTACTAATTTCAGCTTGACGCAAGAGTTGTTTTGACGTTTTGCACCACGCTGTTTAAATAGGAAATGCATTTGCGCTCATATGTGCCCCTATAGATGTTCTGGTCTAAAAATGGAGGCGTGTTAAGGCACATTGCTGGCGCGTTGCTATTTTGAGAAATACACTGCTCAATAGACCAGCTAGAGGAGGTCTAAAGTCCAGCGCAGAGCGCGTCAGTTGTGGACCTTGCTTAAACATGAATTAATACAATACTGCAGGATGTGCAGCAATACACAAATATTTTTACAAATTAAAAAGAATTAAAGGATTAAAATATTGCAAAAATATTATTTTCTACATAAATATAAAAAACATACCTTCTTTATCTCTGAAGGCTTTTTTAGTTTATTCATAACAATTTGCTTTTGTATAATGTTGTTATTATTAGCAGTATTATTTATTATATGCATATTTATATTTGTTTTATTAAAAACAAGCTTAGATTTGCCCACCTGTCAGGTTTCAGACCATATGGGGCGCAGCATGTGTATTTGGATATAACTCAGTTTTTTTTTACACTCTTCATTAATATTGTTTATTTATTTGATTGCTGGAAATTAGAACTAAATTTAGAAATAATTTTGAAACAAATCTTTATGCTTAACAAACAAAATTAATTATGTACAGGCGACTGGATGTCTTTGCGTACAGCACATTTCCACAAAAGAGAGTGAAAGGGAAAGAAAAAAATGAGGAGGCTCATCTCTCATTCGCGCGCTGCAGACGCTCTGTTTAACTGTTTTCTTGCTAGTTAAATGCTCAGTTTTTCCACTTAAAAAAGACCATCATGTAAATTGCAAATGCTCTATGACGCGACACAACTGACTCTTAAAGAGAATAGGAGATAAAACTCTGTTTATTCTCAAAACACACCTATAACTCATTAAGAGAATAAGCTCAACCCTGTTAGACCATGCACCACGGCGCAAAGTGGATTTTTCCGTTTCTTAAAATAGTAAAAGTGGACTCGGACATGCCCTGCGATTTAGACTTTGCGCCAAGATTGTTAAAATAGAGCCCTGAATGTCTGGTAAGCTCAAAGTTTAACAGACAAATTGGTTGTTGAGTGAAACTTAATCTTAGTTAATTACATTTTAAGGGTTTAAAAATGCAAATATTTAAAAACTTTTAAAGAATAAAATGCTGTTTTTGTGTCAAAGCTACAATTGTTGACTACTCTGTGTGTATTACAGAAAGACCCTAACTTTAAAATCTTATCCTATCTGTTTGGCAACCATGCTAAATACACTTAGCACCACATTTAGGACAAAACCCAATTACTGAATAGCATTTCCTAAGTCTGAGTTCTTAACTTAAGTACAGATAGGAAGGTTGTATTACAGAAACATCCTGACTGGAGAGAAAAAAAAATTCTTAAAAAAAAAAAAATGTCGTAACTTTAAAAACACAACAGCTTTTACAATTATTTGAAAGATAAAAATATATGAATATAATAAAAAATGTGTAGAAAGGCAATGTTTAACAATGACATTACATTTAATGAAGAGCAAAGATATTTAAAGGTAGAAGGTCTTTAGAGGACCCTGAAGATGTGTTCAGTTTCAATGACAAAACACTAAAAAGCTAATTATAGACTGCTGCACAACATGCCATTACAGTTAGCAGTATTAAATTATTATATTACATTGTTATACACAGCATTTCAGCAAATAACGCTTGATAACTTAACAAATAGAGTTGGCTTAGCCTTCTTTACCAAAGTGATCAGTATTTACATTTCCACAATACTAAAATTAAAGCTTGCCTGTTTTATCCTTTTGTTTATGCTAACCTATTAGCAGCTTGTGGTTGCTTGCTAACAGACCTAAAAGCAGATTTTCAAACTTAATGACACAATTTTAAGATTTCCTAATAAAATATAAGATCTTTTTTAAGATAGCGTAAAAATCCCAAATCAATTTAAGATTTGCTTCTTTAATAGGTGAAGCGTTTGTTGTTGTTTTACAAGCTAACGTCACCAGCTACTGGCCTGGCATGAATAATACAGCCCATTTAGTCATTTTTTAGAATCCATATATTCTTACATTTCATTCACTGCATGTAAAACTTTTTAAAAAACAAAGTAAAACAAAATAAATAAATAAATTTCAGGCTAAATTATAGCCAACAAAGAGGACAGAAACACAGACATATTCCTTTACTCTAGAAAAATGAGAGTAACACGCAATTCTCACAGGGCTTCAGCATCAACTCTTGATGGAGGGCGTGTTTTGAGGCTGACACGATCATCATAGCAGCTGTCATGTTTGGCTGATGCTTCCGTTGGCACTTGAAAAGTTGAGAAACGTCTAACTTCTGCTGTGAGCAACGCTGCTGAAGCATTGCCGACAGATCCACAATTCAGTTCGGCCATGCTCGACGTCATCCATTCAAAGTAAATAGGAATCATTGACACTGACTCCCTGTGTGAATAGGATAAGAGCTAAGTAATATGACACCATGCATAAATGTGCATTAAACACTGATATTCAGTAGTCTACATGTATCTGTTAAATAATTACATACATATACAGCAAATTTTGCAATATACACGTTAAACTATTAAAAGATACAGTTAAAGCCTCTTTATTGTCGTTTTTTTTACAAGCTGACATCGCCAACTACTGGCCTGGCATGTATAATACACCACTTTTAGTCACTTTTTTCTAATCCATATATTCTGATATTTCATTCTCTGTATGTAAAAGTATTTTTGTGTACGCTTTTGTTTAGCAAACACAACTCCACAATACACAATACACACAATGCAGAATTGAAAATAACATGTAATCAGTAAAAACCAATGCAAATATTACTTTTTCCCTTTCCAGATATTATTATTTGCACATGGGTGTTCACACTGTTTGAATGGTTCTTCATTTTGTCTGGCCTGATTTCATAATACTCCAGCAATGTACAATGTTTCTGTTTTCATGAAAGCAACAACTTCTGCTCATATTTCGAAGCTGCATGATGCCTTTGCATACTAAAAGTAAAAATTTTTTTTGGTCTCAATTAACTTTAATTCAATTTATTGACAGATGTAATGACTGTTTACAAGTCCAAGATGATTAATTTTTAATGTCAAAGCTCAAGGCTAAACATTTCCTGAACAAATGAGTAAAACAGTATTGTAAATATCTCAGTTTTTACAAATAAGAAGAGCTGAGGAACCTACTGTAATTCCTGTAAAGTGTAAACTGCTGCCATGTGTTTGGCTGAACATTCATTTTAAGTTGGCGTTTAGAGTCGAGAGGTTAGATCAAGCCAGACGTTTAGATCTTATATAACACCTTTTAATACAGCAATGTCTCTGAGCCATAAAGTAATGTTACTTAATGGAGTGAAAGCGGAGTATGAACATAATTCAGTGTCTCAATGGATCCATCCATTAGAGTCTGCAAACTGGCAACAACAACAGCTTTATAGAACATGCCATTAAATATTCTGCTAGTATAAGACCGAATGCAACTTTATAAGCTGATACTGGGTAAAGCTTACCAAAAAAAGAATCCCAATCTATTTATATTTTGCAAGACAAATGACACGAGGATTCATTTTCTAAAAATAACTTCTTTTTTTCAGATTTTGGGGTGAATTATAATATGATATTTTGATATTGTGAAGTTTGTGGATTTTTTGGTTTTGGGAATTTTGGGGATAATTTGGTATTAGACGCAGTTCTAAAACATCAAATCAAATGAAAACAGAAAATCTGAAAACTAACTAATATTAAGCATCTTATTTTATTTCATTTAGATGCCAATGAATTATTAGAGATAAAAAATTAAAAACTTATACAAATAAAATAATAATAATTAATAAACAACATTTAAAAATATATATTAAATAAAATATATGGATTTGTTTTAAACAAAAAAGACCTCACAAATAGAAAAAATATAAATAAAATGTTAATTAAATTTAATGAATGTACAACATTTTAACTTAAATTAGCCATAAAGACATTAGATGCAGTTCTAAAACTTAAATCAAATGAAAATACTGTATGAAAACTAATATTAATCATCATATTTTATTCATCTACAGTAGATGCCAATGAATTATTGGAGCTAAAATAATAAAAATCTAAAAAAAAATTAAAATAAAAAATGAGAAAATTAATAAACTAAATAATAACATTTATTAAAAGTAATAAAATTAATCAAATAAAATAAACTAATAATAATAATAATAATATTTACTTTATTAATTTATAATAATAAATAATAAATTAATTTGAATGAAAATAAAATAGATAGAACTTTTAAAACAAAAAATGAGAAATGTAAATTCAATAGAAAGTACATAATTTAAACTGAAAATAACCATAAGGACATTAAATGCAGTTCTAAAACTTTAAATCAAATGGAAATGAAATAAATTATTAGAGCTAAAATAATAAAAACCTAAATATGAATGAAAAAATTAATAAACTAAATAAAAATATAATTAATTAATAAACTATACATATATTTTTAAACAAAAAAGACCATACAAATAGAAACATTATACAGTAAAAGTAAATTAAATTTAATTAATGTACAAAATTTTAACTTAAATTAAGCATAAAGACATTAGATGCAGTTCTAAAACTTTAAATCAAATAATAATGAATATATGAAAACTAATATTAATCACCTTTTTTTTATTTCAGCTAGATGCCAATGAATTATTAGATCTAAATTAATAAAAACCTAGATAAACATAACAAATATAATAAGCTAAATAGAAAATTAATTCATAAATAAAATATATAGAACTTTTTAAACAAAAAAATCTCACAAATAGCAAAATGCTAAAGGAAAAATAAGTTGAATTTAATTAAAAATCTTATTAAAGTACATAATTGTAACTTAAATTAGGCATAAATACAATAACATAACATCTAGTATTAATTTAAAGTGAAAAAATAAAAAACAATACATAAAAAAATAATTTAAACCAGAAATATCTGAATGAAACACACCCAGCCACCTTTTTGTTGATTTCTGAAACCCATCTAATGTAAACTTTCACAACAGCAATAACTAAATAAATAATTTCCACACATTTGCCCATCCCTTTCCATAACCCCCAATCTTCTATTCCACGGCCTCTCGGACCTTTTTCATTAGTAGTAGCCACTTTGATCTATGTGAGGGCGAGCGTGAATCGAACTCTGGCTGTGTACTTCATCTTTTTTTCTCCAGGTGAGTGAGTGTGTTTACCTGTTTCTAAAGACACATCGTCCTCTGGGTCTTTCATGATCGATGGATCAGATAAACGGTTCGGCTGCTCCACAATGACCCCACATGTTTGAACCACGTGTGGCTAAACATATTGCTAGCCTACATCTCTTTCCCTCTCTAAAACACTATTGTGGTTTCCTTTCAGCATCTGTACTGCAGGAAATACTCAACAAGTGTGTATTCAGATATTCAGACTTACCTTGGTGTTCATTTTAGACTCTGGTATCACATCAGTTCATAGAGCGCAGCATCTACCGGTTCCTCGTAGCGGAGAGAAAAATGGAGTTGTGTTCACGCCCTTGTTCAACTTCCTCTTCTGGTTTGGAGGCCCCACGTTCTGTCCACATCTGCCAGTCCTCTTTATGCCCCTTTCATCGGCTTTTGTCTGCAATTCAAACTGCGTTAATGCCAGCCTCATGCACATTGTGTGTGTGTGTATCAGCACTGTAACTCTTTGTCTGAACGGCGTTTGTGTCTAGATCAGAATGAAAGCTGTATTTGTTTGTGAGTGATGCAAGAATTATAGTAGGCGACAGTTTATTTTTTGGTGCTCATCTTTCAGTGTGATTATACATTTGATTGGAGTTTACAGTTGAAGTCAGAATTATTAGCCCCCCTGAACTATTAGGCCGCTTGTTTATTTTTTCCCCAATTTCTGTTTAGCGGAGAGAAGATTTTTTTTCAACACATTTCTAAACATAATAGTTTTAATTACTTATTTCTAATAACTGATTTTTTTAATCTTTCCCATGATGACTGTAAATAATATTTTACTACATATTTTTCAAGACACTTCTATACAGCTTAAAGTGACATTTAAAGGCTTAACTAGATTAATTAGGTTAACTATGCAGGTTAGGGTAATTAGGCAAGTTATTGTATAATGATGGTTTGTTCTGTAGACTATCGAGAAAAAATTAGCTTAAAGGGGCTAATAATTTTGTCCCTAAAATGGTGTTTAAATAATCTAAAAGATTTTAAAAGGTTTTCATTCTAGCCTAAATAAAATAAATAAGCCTTTTCCAGAAGAAGAAAATAATATCAGACATACTGTGAAAATTTCCTTGCTCTGTTAAACATCATTTGGAAAATATTTTAAAAAAGAAGAAAAAAAATGTGAAGGGGGCTAATAATTCTGACTTCAAGTGTATGTGAGGTGTTTGTGCATTAATTGTATGCCTACAATTAATGGGATGAAAAAGTTTAGGGTAAATGAAACTTTTTAATTTCACAAAAGTTATTTTTTTTAAGTAGATAAAAGTTTTGATGATGTTCTTCACACTATGAAAAATGTGAAACCCCATTTTTTTTGTACCTTTTTTTTTTTTTAAAGAGCCCCTATTATACAATAAAAAGGGTCATAATTTGGTTTTAAGGGTCTCCAACAACAGGCTGATATGCATGCAAGGTCAAAAAACACTTTCATTGTCTTATAATATGCATTTATTTTTACCTAATTAGCCTAGCAACCCCCATATGAATTGTTCAGCGATTCAATGGTCGACCGTGTTCAGTGCAAGACAGAATGAAATGCCCAGCACCGCTTATCAACAATATTGAAGTAGTCAGAGGGCATGTGTGCGATCGCAGCGGCTGCCCTAAACACGATTTATAGTTATAACTAACACCACAGTAAACAGTACCCGGTTCAGTACCCACAGTGCCCACTCAAAACTGTTCTTAATTTAATCTAATCTCACATATATAAATATATTTATTGAAGTGTTCTCACTGCTGTTGTTTTTGTGTGTTTATTTTGTTAAAAGGAAAGAGTGCAAAGAGTGTTGCTTTCAGCAGTTTCTAAAAAAAATAATGATCTCTTGATTATGTCTGTCAATATTCTCGCCTGGTTTACACTTCTCTAAAATGACATGCTTGCATGCAGTGACGTACAGCACTACAAACGCAAGTCTGAAAACAAGGGAAGGAAGCCATGAAACCACAATCATATGTGGTAGCGAAACAGAACACCCTGTTCCACAGGTTGTCATGGCAGCAAAGCCTTAAATTAGGTTAGATTACAATCGCAAAACTTTTGTTTCACTGTAGAGTAGATGTTGTTAGCTTTCTCCAAAGAGCTGTAATGAACATTACACAATCTCTGCAAACCATCCTCCTACACACTCCAGCATTTCTTCACAGAGAAATTACATTTCACGATTCTCAAACGATCAGCATCCTCATCTGTCCCTCTCATTCAGTAGTAGGAACGGTTAACTGAACCCCCCAGCTAGAAATAGACCACTGCTTTGTCCTCCATATTTAAACACCTACACGTTACATAAATCACACTGTAAACGGCCTGTTTTGCAACAATAAACAATAGAGGATTTTCAGATTGTAGACCGCCTCGTTTCATGTCACGATCTCACAGCTGACCCCCGCAATCCCAAGATTCTTCACCTCCTTTACACAACTTGTCTATTTAAAACTATGCTGTATCCAAAACTGCCCCCTACACCCTCTCTATTATAGTGATTATTCATTAATTTTCCTTCGGCTTAGTCTTTATTTCAAAGGTCGCCACAGTGGAATGTACCGCCAACTATTCCAGCATATGTTTTAGACAGCGGATGCCCTTCCATCCGCAACCCAATACTTGAAAACACCCATACACACACACTCATACACACTACGGCCAATTAAGTTTCTTAAATTCACCTATCATAAAAGGATGGACATGGTCAGCAACAATACTCAGGTAGGCTAGGGTGTTGACACGATGCTCAATTGGTACTAATGGGCCCAAAGTGTGCCAAGAAAATATCCCCCACACCATTACACCAGCAGCTTGAACCGTTGACACAAGGCAGGATGGATCCATGCTCTCATGTTGTTGATGCCAAATTCTGACCATACCATCCGAAATCGCATACTTCCATACTATATAGTTCGTTTAAAAAAAGTATGCAAGCCGAGTAGTATGTCCTAGTTCACAGAATTTGAAGATCAGTATGCGAGATGTACACGGATGACCTACTACTGTTACGTTCAAATAAGAGTCAGAGAGGATCCAAGTGCAAGTGAACAATGTTTATTGTATTGACAATTAAATCAAATAGTGCCAGGCTAGAGGGACGCAGAACACAGGGCAGGAACAGAATGAGGAAAACGGATCCAGATAAACTCCTCAGGGCCTGAGCAAAGACAGCACAAACATGAGTGATAGTAACGAACTGACACAGACACACAAAAGCGTCGCCCAGATATAGGCACCTTGATGAGCCTCAGCTGGCGAACTAATCAGACCAATTGAGTGTCGTCATAACACGTGAGCATAACAAATCCACATGGACAACCAAAACAAAACAAACCCACGTGATCAAACATACACTCCGGAGAAGCGCACAAACCTGCAACCGTGACAACTACATCCAGCGAGATTCTGAAGTGCGCATCGAATGGACGCTATGCTACCCCGCGAGAGATTTCATGATTGAGAGTGAAGCAACACAACTGACGCGGGTAGGTCACGTGGTCATGACAAAGTGGTGGATGTGGTACGTTCGAGTTTCATTCATACTGCTCGCATTCATACTGTATAGAACATACTGTTCTCTCTAGTCGAGTAGTAAGTAAAAATTTTAATGCAGTACCTACTGAGTAGTATGCGCTTTCGGATGTAGCCTGTGTGTGAGCAGGCATGTTGTGTTTTTTTTGTGTATTTTTTTTAAATAGTAATATCGCCATCTACTGGCCTTGAATGTGAAATGCAGTTTTTAAAACAGATTTTCACAACATTGCCATCGTCATTGCAAATTAAAGGCACCCTAAAACTAATTTAGACAGCCAGGAAAAGGCTTTTTAGTAACTTTTGTTTTTTTCAATCTAGCACTACCTAGCATAATGAAAAGAACTGAGTTTTAACAAGGCCGTTTATGGAGCACCACTTAGTCTTGAGTGCATGTCCTTGCGGTTGACAGAAAAAGTGCCAATTAGGGATGAATGTAGCCATAATTTGTTGCTGATCATCACAGGATGGGACAGACCTATCATTATGACACGTTAAAAAAATAACTATCTATAAAACAACAGAAAACACAAACAAATTGATCTGTAGAGCACGCATGAGAGAGTCACAGTCCAGTAAATCTATTCAAGTGCATTAACATTTAGACTGATTCAGTCCCAGACTTCGTGAACTCATTTTTAACCTCCTTTGACCAGGGAAAGTCTTCAGATTATAGAAATCGTTCCCCCCAAAAAAGAAAATTCTGTCATTAAATAGACTCGACCTTATGTCATTGTATGTGAAGGAGTCTTTCAGACCTGCTTTATGAAAAGGATCAATTGATTTATTAAAAAAAACTAACCTCAAACAGCATTTTAAATAAATAATAACTTACATTTCAATATTTTTATTCATAAAACTATTATTATAACATTGCTCAAGCCATTCTAATGACGCTTCTAAAATGCTTTTAGGAAAAAGTGCAACCTGTACATTGTTAAGATCCTTTCTCTCTTGATGGAATAAATGAAAATATTTCCATTTTTGGATGAACTAGCTTGTCTGACAGGAGCAAGTGAATATCCGTGGATTAATATAATCACAGATGAGTTTTTTCCATCTTAATATAATACACACAATTAGGTAAAAACATCCCAAATTGATACAATGCATGAATCAAACTGCTTTTGATGGGAGCATTAGAAAAGAAAACACCTTCAAGATGAGTCGTTGATTACACCAATTTGGCTGAAACACAGGCCTGGGTTATTACCGCATGTTTCAGAGGTAATTACCTGATTGAAATCTTCTGAGGTGTTCAGTGAGCGTCTGTGTAAAAACGTCTTTCTGCTTGTCAACTGTCCTGGAAAAGAAGATGGACGAGACGTGCGAAATAAAGCTGTCAGTGAATTAATCTGCCATAGTCTGTCAGTTTCAGTCACTCTCACTTTCTTTAATGGTACTTTTCGGGTGTAAACTATTTTAATTACCTGCTCTTGCATTTTTAACAATAATAATTAATGATAACTCAAACTGTGCAGCCTGTTGATGAGAAGCACACTATTACTTTTTAAAAGCAATGGGGTGTAAGGGTTTAGCTTGTTTGACAGTAACAAAGTGACTAATAATTTATTTGAAAAAGGTTGAAATGTGGTAAAAAAAAAAAAAAAAAGATATTGAAAGTCACATTTTCTACAGAAAATGGTTCATTACGGTTTTATATTTCAAACAAATGACTTATACTTGTAAAGAACTTAAAACATTTGATTCTGGTTTACATATACATGCATATATATATATATATATATATATATATATATATATATATATATATATATATATATATATATATATATATATATATATATACATATATATACACACACACACACACAGTTAAAGTCAGAATTATTAGCCCCTTTGAATTTTATTTCTTTATTAAATATTTCCCAAATGATATTTAACAGAGCAAGGAAATTTTTACAGTATGTCTGATAATATTTTTTCTTGTGGAGAAAGTCTTATTTGTTTTATTTCAGCTAGAATGAAAGCAGTTTTTAATTTTAAAAGCCATTTTAAGGACAAAATTACTAGCCCATTTAAGCTATATATATTTTTTTTGATAGTCTAACAATAACAATAACTTGCCTAATTACCCTAACTTGCCTAGTTAACCGAATTAACCTAGTTAAGCCTTTAAATGTCACTTTAAGCTGTATAGAAGTGTCTTAAAAATATATATAGTCAATTAAATTTTACTGTTATCATGGCAAAGATAAAATAAATCAGTTTTTAGAGATGAGTTATTAAAACTGTTATGTTTAGAATTGTGTTAAAAAAATCTCTCTGTTTAACAGAAATTAGGGAAAAAAATAAACAGGAGGGCTAATAATTCTGACTTCAACTGTATATACATGTACTGTATATATGATGGCATCAGAGACCACATAATAAAAATTCCACATAAGAAAAACTCAGTGAAAACCCACAGCTAATTAAATCATTATAAAACAGGTAAGTGAAACTCTAAGTCGAAATCTCTGTTTTGTATGTTGTAGAACTGAATTTATACCGTTATAATCTGGCAGTGTTTGCGCTGCTTTTGCTTTTTCAGGGTTAAATATTGTGATATCCAGATTACAACAGAGAAATACTGCGACATATCTGCCATTTCATGCTGTTCAGCTTTTAATCTTAAAATGTGAGCAAAATCACCTGAGTTGTCATCACTTTAGACATTATGCCAGAGAATCATTCAAATACTAGCTCAAAAGGGACGTTTGTGAAGTAGCAACTGATTCTGTTGTTCTGACGTCAGCTGCAAATGTGAAGGAATGACAGAAAAAATTAGTTTGTCATACAAAAGGATTTTTGAGACTCTCCATGTTTTATTGTCTTTTTTTAGAAACACGATTATGCCGGCAAATTGCTGTATAAATGAAATGTCACACTCAAAGCAGTGCGATATGGCTCTATTTCATCACTGGTGGGACATTAAGGATTTTTTTTTCATTCATTAGAGACTTTAATCCTTTAAGTGAAAATTCAAGACAGATATTTGAACATAATTTTGAGTAACTTTGTTTCATTCAACCACACTCAGAAAGAAAAAGAGAACTTACTTTGTTACTGGTTTACTGTAAAGCAACTTTCTGGTCATTTTAAACTCATTGCAGAATCAGACAAACCTCACAGCAGCTAAATTTAAATAACAGACACAGTTAAACAATCTAAACCTTGAATTTTATAAAGATTTCAAAACTTTTAAATTCATTCTAGACTGAAGTATGAAAAGGAGCACAAGAGGGACATTTTCAGAATGAGTCTATGCAACATATTATTGACTAAATTATATTTAAAAAATAATAACAATAAAAGCTAATTTAATTTCAGCCAAACTAAACGAAAAATAAAATAGGCAATACTAAAATAAAATAAATCCTTGCTCTGCTAAAGATCACTTACGAAATATTTGATTTTTTTTTTTTTCTAATTTTACACGAGAGTTAATTTCATAACTCTGTATGTATATACATCTTTTGTACAAAACAAAATGTAATACCTAATGTAAACAGTAATCTGGGAAAATATTATGTTGCTCTATTTACCTGAAGTGTCTTTTCATAAACCGTTCTGTCTAGGCAAGAGTGAATATTTAACCTTATTCTTGTTTAAAGCGTCAAATGTAGGGTTTTAGCCTCAAGTCCAGCTCGCGTCTGCTGGAAAAGCTTTCTCTGTTTGCCGTCAGCTCATAAGCACTTCAGCGCAAACTAGCAGCATTTCATAATGGAATTTGCATGCTGAACTTTTCTATCAAAATTGCCTTTTCACACGGCAGATTTTAAAATTACATGAATAATAAAGCAACACGAACTAAGGTAATAAGAATTTTGATTGAATTTGGCTCGCGGTCTGTCTCCCATTACACTTGGGCTGCAGTATGTTTTGGTTCCTGGTTTCTGCTCATTTGCTGTTTGAAAATGACACAAAACGCGGTACATTAGCAATCAGAGCATTGTGGAGTCAGCCAATACAGTGAGCAAACACAATTTATTCCATAATCACCGCTGATAAAGTTCTGCAAATATGGTTATTCTCAGACTTTACCCAGGAGGCTTTGCTCACAATGCAGGTTTGTGAGAATGAGATGCAGAATATCTGAATAGCTGTGACATTTACAAATGCAGTAATTCATCCTCAGACTGCCTTGTTTTCATTACACAGTACTGGGTTCAGTGTGTTATAGGATGTATGTGATATTTATGATGGACGAATCGAGATCTGAATGTTTTCTGAAAGAAATGTGAGGGACTTATTTGTTGTTCTTGTTCTCGTCAAAGTCATGTTTTCGAGATACAAAACCAGATGTTTTCTCATGGACATGTGAAGGGTTTTACTTTTGTCACAATCATACAGTAAATTCAGGATAAAAAACCAGATTGTCTTACCAATTGTAGGAGCAACGAATAATGACTTCTAGTTGATCATAGCGGCAGAAGGTAGATTTTTCTGATGAATCATCTGTTGTTCTGCATCCCAATCATCACAAACACTGCAGAAGACCTATTGGAACCCACATGGACCCAAGATTCTCACAGAAATCAGTCAAGTTTGGTGAAGGAAAAACCATGGTTTGGGATTACATTCAGTATGAGGATGTGAGAAAAAAATCTGCAGTGGAAAGTAACATCAACTGCCTAAGGTATCAAGACTTGTGTGCTGCCCATTACATTACAAACCACAGGAGAGGGCAAATTCTTCAGCAGGACAGCGCTCCTTCTCATACTTCAGCCTCCACATCAAAGTTCCTGAAAGCAAAGAAGGTCAAGGTGCTACATGATTGGCCAGCCCAGTCCCCAGAAATTAACATTATTGAGCATATCTCGAATAAGATAAAGGAGGAGACATTGAAGATGAATCAAAAGAATCTTGATGAACTCTGGAAGTCCTGCAAGAACTCTTTCATTACCATTGCAGATGACTTTATTAATAAGTCTTTTGTTTCATTGCAGAGATGAATGGATGCAGTCCTCTAAGCTCACGAGAGTCATTTACAATATTTATTCTTTTTCCACTGCACCATGACTTTATATTCAATACTGCACATTATTTATGTTAAGTGACAAGACTTTTTTCTAAGTAAAGTCAGATCTTAATGTCCTAATTAAATAATTACAAATCAAGGCATGATCATATTTTATTTTGGTAAAATAGGCGTAATATAGAGGCCTTTGCCTTTCAGATAAGCAACTTCAGATATGAAATGATAAACTAAAAGTCAAGTTATTATTTGTTATTTATTCCACTTGGATAGGCGACAAGACTTTTGTTAAAATCATATATCCAATACACAGTACAAAACGAGATCTAAAAGTTTTACTTTTAGAATTTTGCCTATTGTATTTATTAATTTTTTTTGATGCCTCTATGCTGTGTTCAGACCAGATGTGTTTTGTGTAGATAAAACTTGCTATTCGCACAAAAATAGACATGTGAACTTTTGAGTCCACTAGATCCTTTCAGAGGTGCACCCAGCTCTGTGAGTTCATAGACTACTCCAAAAACTTAACCTGGATGATTGAAGCTTTCAGTGAAACGCACAAAATGCTCCAACTCACGCCACTTCATTCACCCAAATCGAACCATTCGCGCTTCATTCCTGCGTATATCGCGCTGCAGGATGTCTTTGCATTGACTAAGTATGTAAATCATTCACGCTTGGCACTTCTGCATCTGATGTGAATGCAGCATTTATACCTCATCCTTATTATCTTTTGGGAGAAGCCTGTATCAAAAGCAAACTTGCTGGTGTTGTGGTTTTTAGTTTTATCTTAATAAATCAAACTCAGACTGGGGGTTATGAATATCAGAAGAGTATACTTTATTGGAATATCTTCCAAAAAAGCAGAGACGTCCATAAGCAGACCCATCCCTAGTCTCACTCCAGGACAATCTGATGTCCCTAACATTTGCTATCCCCTTTATCCTGGCTTCCTCCCACCTTTGTGTTTTCACTGTTTACTGGTTCAACAGGCCTCTTCCAGCTCCTACTTCTTTACAACCCCTATTTAAAGCCTCTTCTTGGCGGCCCTCGTAATGTAAAGATCTAATGTATTCATAACTGTTTTTACACTTACAGTTCACATTTGGTAATTATGACTAGTATCTATGATCCAAACATCTAAACTTAACTCTTCTCTCCCATACAGTATGTTTCTTTTCAAACATACATGACAGTTTAGAAAAGTCTTGTCTCTACCGGAGACCTCTGTCTACACGCCAATCTGTCACAACCATTCTTTTTTGCCCCCTTGGACAGACAAAATCTACTCCGATTGGAGAGAAAAAGGTTTAAGTTCCATCGTAGACCTGTATGTTGATAGAAGATTGGCATCCTTTGATCAATTAAAAGAAAAATTTTATTTACCCCATACACATTTTTTCGTTACTTACAAATCAGACATTATGTTCAGGCTAAATTTAGTAGTTTGGAACAACCTCTTGAAAAGCATGCTTTTTTTTGATGTCTTTTTGGACCCTCCCAATTCCAGGCATCTTGTCTCTAAATTTGTCGGTTTATTCGATAGCTATGGTGTAGCTCCCACTGAAAGGTTCAAAGCTGCCTGGGAGAAAGATCTAGGGTCTGAAATTTCTGCAGACACATGGGATAAATGCCTGGAGATGATACGGTCCAGTTCGGTGAACAGTAGACTTCAATTGGTCCAATTTAAGGTTATCCATCGGTTACATTATACTAAGGCAAAGTTGCATAAGATTTTTCCCTCCATATCACAATTATGTGACAGGTGCAAAGTGACAGAAGACACAACTTCCCATGCTTTCTGGTTCTGCCCTTTGTTATATACATTTTGGTCAAACATATTCGATTGGTACTCTAAAGCTTGTCAAATCTTTACCACCTGATGCAGAATTTGCTATTTTTGGATATTCACAACACATTTCTCATCTCCCACATGGCCTCCAGCAGTCTTTGTCTTTAGGCATGATTGTGGCCAAAAGGCTTTTGCTTCGACATTGGAAGTCATCTTCACCTCCTACATTTCAAATGTGGATTGCAGACATGACTTCGGTAATACAGATTGAAAGACTGAGATTTTTGAGGACTCATTCTATTGAAAAATTTTCCAGTGTTTGGGGTTTATTTCTAAACTATCTAGATGAGCAAACCATCCACTCAACCTCTGATGATACTTCAGAGACTTAATTTACTTATTTTACATATTTATTTAATTTTAATTCTTTATTCTATTTTCTGTTGTCTCTTGCTAAACTGTGATGTCATTGTTATTTGTTCATTGACTCATTGTATGGGATTTGTCCGAGACAGTGCCTAGTGTTGTGTGTGTTTGTGTATGTGTGTATATATGTATATGTGTCTTTGTGGTTGTTCTTGAAAAATCCAATAAAATACAATTATAAAAAACATACATGACAGTTTCAACATATGTTGTTTACATTTCATGTTTTTCTGACACAGATGGTTCTCATTGTATCCCCAAGTCCTCTCTCGTGCTCTTTTATGACCCCTTTGCCTTAACCTCTCACCTATTTTCAATGACATATATTGACAGATTTGTAGGGCTTTTCACTCACCCAATTAAATGTGTCTTCATATAGGTTTAGTAAATAAAAATCTTCATCACTGGTCGAATAAAAGTAACTTTAATTTAGAATTTGCCAAGGGTATGAATATTTTCGGGCTTAACTGTATACTGTAAATAACAGGTGTCAAATCCAGTTCCTGGAGAGCTACAGCTCTGCACAGTTTAGTTCCAACCCAGCTTCAACACATTTACCTGTAGGCTTCAAACAAGCCTGAAGGGCTCAATTAGTTTGATCAGGTGTGTTTAATTAGGGTTAAAGCTAAACTGTGCAGAACTGCGGCCCTCCAGGAACTAGTGATTATTAAAAGTGATTATTTACCTAAAAAAAAAAGTGTCATCTGCTAAGACTAAAGGTAACTGTAAAGTATTATATAAGTGCTCCTGAAGTGGAGATTTATGGCTCAGTGTAGAAGAAAAAGAAATATGTAGAATAAATGAAACCTACAGACACAAATTGATGGCAAAAGACACAAAATTATATTCATGATTTTCTTCTTTTCACTGTATTATACTGTAAGCAAAACTTATAAAAAGGCCAGAATCTCAAAATTGACATGCGCATGTGTTTTCTCCAGCAACGTCTCACTTAATATCCTCCAAAAAGTGCCAAAGAAACACCATAAATTAGCCAGATTCCCTCCCGCTTCCCTGTTCCTGATGAATAACCGGGATGGTGATTAATGACAAGTCATCTTTTATATACACATATAAAAAATAGATTAATCTGTCCTCTGCAGAGAAAAGTCATTTTTCACCTCTCAAAGTAAGAAGAAAATGTGCCGAGTCAAGCATTCTGCGGGGCCTGTAACAGCGGTGACATAATCTATGTGAGCGCAGCTGCAGCTACTGTAAACCCACTGCATGCACTTTATTACAGAGCTCTACCCACAATTACCTGCGACAGATTTGTGCATGAAAGCTGGCTGGCCGTCGCTGACCACGCAGAGAGAGAGAGAGACAAATTCACACAACACTTCCGAACAAGCTGCTGAAACCAAAACTGATATGCAACGATGCTTCAGTGCGAATGCAAAAATGACATCATACTATTGTATTGATGTTTGTTGGTGTCTCACAAAACAATATTCTTATTTATTTTTAGTGTCAATAAAATTCTCAATTGATTATACACTCTATTACTAATAAGTTACTACAGGAATAACTACAATATAGGTTCATTCTGAAAACGTAGCCCTATATACATTTCTGGAGATCACAAATTATGTAGCCAGAGCTACATATGGCTGCATTTCGTCTTGAAAACACTACGGGGCGGTATGATGGCTTTCCTCTTTACGCTAAGCAGCTGACCGCTTACCTCCATATGGATGGCTTTTCCAGTGTTACCAGTTTGTCCTTTTTACGCTTAACAGCTGACTACTTACCCCTATATGGAGGGCTTTTCCACTGTTACCAATTAGCTCACCTCATACGTTGGAGGATTTGAGAAGCAGAGAGGAGCTGACTGCGACAACGGGGTTTGAGTCTGGTAAAGAACTGTTCCAGAAAGCGGGTTAGAAAAAAACAAATAAAAAAACAAACAAGTGACTAAAAGGCTGAGAATGTGGTAAAATCTGAAAACGTGGAAAAAATCAGGTGGCAGCGAGGGCTTTTTCTGGATTGCTTTTCAAAACACTGTCGGTATTTCTCATCTCTCACACATGGACCTGCTTGGACAACACTGGAATCAGGGGCGGACTGAGACAAAAATTCAGCCCTGGCACTGTTGCCACACCAGCCCACATTACCACACCGACACAGCCCCACCCACGGACATGCACAATAACTATTTATTTTCGTGTAAAGATGGTGAAATAATATGACATTCTTGCCAGATTTTGATTATGTCCGGGTAACCTTGGATGGCATCGGCCCATCTTGAAACCAGGCGGCAGTTGCCGATTGGGCCAAATGCTTAACATTTATTATTATGATTAATTTTATCATCATCATCATAATATCACATCTAGCAAGAGATAAAAGCTGTCTGCACTTAAAAAAAAAAAAAAAAAAAAAACTGACCGGCCCACATTTAAAAATTGGTCCGGCCCCTCTGGCATTTGCCAGAATTGCCAGTTGGCCAGTCCGCCCCTGCGGAATACATCACATCCGGTCGGCCGGTCGCATACAGTCTAGTCGCAGGAGTTCAAATATTTCAACAGATCCTCTGTTCAAATAGGATACGAATTTTCCGCATACGGAGATGATCGGAGCTCCACGCAGCTCCCGGACTACTCTCCATTGGAAATGAATGACTGTCGCTTGTCCTGTGCAGTGGAAAGGAGGCTTACTTTCTTCATTATGATTATTATTACTATAGAATAACATTTTTAAAATGTGTACAAATGTTAATATTTTAAATAAATAATAATAAAAATAATAATAATAATTATTAATATTATTATTATGTAATGACACTTCCACATTTTTGCATGCATTTTTATGATTGTTATTTTTGTGACTTTTTAAATTTAATCTTATTTTTTGTTTTTGTTTTGTAATTTTGCAAAAATACAAATTTACGCATCATTTACCTCAGGTGATTTTAAACCTTTATGAGTTTCCTTTTTCTGATGAACACAAAATTATCTGAAAACCTTCTATAGTACACAAACAAATACATCAGAAGTCAATGGTTACACGGTCAGAACATTTTTCAAAATATCTTCATTTGTTCAACGGAAAAAATAAAACTAAAAAAGGTTTGGAACAAGTCATTCACTTTCATCCTTCGGCTTTTTCCAAACACTCATACTCTATGGCCAATTTAGTTTATTCAATTCACCTATAATGCTTTTCTGACTGTGGGGGAAACCGGAGCACCTGGAGGAAACCCACACCAACACAAGGAGAACATGCAAACTCCACACAGAAAAGGCAACTGGCCTTAAAAGGTTACAGTGCTAACCACTGAGCCACCGTGTCGTCCTTGGAACAAATCAATGGTGAGTATTGTAATTGATAAAATTTTCATTGTTGGTTGAACTATCATGACTAAGTCACACAAACACTCATGCACACGAATGTCTCGCGTATAAACTGGGGTTAAAAAAAAATCAAACAAACACACGTCTGATTGCTTCAATTTTATATTTCCATTGTAACATGAATACACACTATTTTAAGATATAATGAACTGTGGATGAACTCTAATCTAAGTGAGCTCAAAATTCTGGCACTTTCACCATCATTAGACAAACAGACAATGGAGATCAGAGAGATTTACCCTACGGCAAAACAGTATTTCACCACAACGGCCAAATGATGCTCCAAATGAAAGAGAGGCGGTTCAGACAGGCTTCTTTTCCACTGGCGTCAAAACACACGCATTCATTTAGTTTGTTTGCGAGTGTGTGTGTTTGTGTGCTAAGTCTCATTATCATGTGACAGATTACAACATACACACTCAAGTGGGGAAGTTGGACTAAAGGCTGTGTAGTGTTTGTGTATGAGCTTGGGGAGCATCTGCCATATTCTTCTACACTCATGTATTCAGTCGGAAAAGAGGAATATGAGCTTTATGAGTGGAAGTATGACAATCAGTCTTTTTCGTCTTATCTACTGCAGCTTCCTCATCCGTTACTTGCTATTGTTCTCTTCTAAAGCATCAAATATCATAAATAAATAAATGATCTTCAAATTTCCACCTGATGAGCTCATAGAAGCATTTATAAAACTGGATTTCTTCAAGGATTACACAACAAGAACAGTGTTTCATTTACTCAGTGTGAGTTATAAACATACATCAGAGATTATTGATGTGATTTTTTTTCAACACATTTCTAATCATAATAGTTTTAATAACTCATTTTTAATAACTGATTTATTTTATTTTTGCCGTGATTACAGTACATATTATTTGACTAGATATTTATCAAGACAATTCTATACAGCTTAAAGTGACATTTAAAGGCTTAACTAGGTTAATAAGGTTAACTAGGCAGGTTAGTGTAATTAGGCAAGTTATTGTATACCAGTGATTTGTTCTGTAAACTATAGAGAAAAAATATAGCTTAGAGGGGCTAATAATTTTGTCCTTAAAATGATTAAAAAAAAAAATTAAAAGTGCTTTTATTCTACTCGAAATAAAAGAAATAAGACTTTCTCCAGAAAAAAAGTGGTTTCAGACATATTGTGAAAATTGCCTTGCTCTGTTAAACATCGTTTGGGAAATATTAAAAAAGAGAAAAAAATTCTAAGGAAGGCTAATAATTCTGACTTCAATATATATATATATATATATATATATATATATATATATATATATATATATATATATATATATATATATATATATATATATATATATATATATATATATATATATATATGTGTGATGTACAGCGGGAAAATTAGTATTGAACATGTCACCATTTTTCTTTGAAAACATATTTCCAAAAGAGCTGTTGCCTTGAAATTTTCACCAGATGTTGACAACAAAATAAGAAATACATATATGAAAATAAAACAAATTTAATAGCTTTACAACTTATATTATGCTTAATCAAATACAATGACATGTGAATGAATAAAATGATAAGTATTGATCACATGAAGAAAGGGATCATCATGGCAGCCATCATTGTTTTCTGATAAGAACATCATAAGCTTTATTTTATAGTCTTTCTACTTTAAAGTTTGTAGTGATAAATAAAGGCTTTTTTGTGCTCTTCTTACACTTTGCCTAAATGATACTTGTCATTCTATATAATGCCTAGGAATTGTATAGAATGCCTAGGAAATGTATGCAAAATCTCAACCCAGGCTCATTGTAAAAAACCTATTTCTATATACATTTCTGGAGAGCGCCAAACACGTCCCAGTGTAAATCTAGCTGTTGACTGACTGACTGATCGACTGACCCACCCTCCTCCTACCCTAAACCCAACCAATAGTGTTTTCAAAATCACAGATTGACCCGCCTAAAACCAAACATTTTAAAAAACAACCCAGAAAAAGAAAAGCACCCTGATTTTTACCACATTTTCAGATTTTACCACACTCTTACCCTGTTATCTCACCCACTTTCTGAAACCATTCTTCACTGGACTCTAACCCCATAGTCATGGTCAACTCCTTTCTGTGTCTCAAGTTCACCAACAATCATGGTAAGCTACCGAACAAACTCATAACAGCGGGAAAGCTGTCCATATGCAGGTAAACCCTCAGCCCTCGCCCCTATAGCATTCATTTTAAAAACTAAATGCAGCTATACATACTTCTGGCTACATAATATGCGATTTCCAGAAATGTATATAAGGAGATGTTTTCAGAATGAGCCTATGATGCAAAATCATTACATAAAAATCTAAAAAATCAGGCATTCTACACATTTCCTATCCTTATACAATATCAGGATTTCACACATTGCCGTTAACATAAATACTATTAATTATTATATATTCTTTTTAAGCTGGATGTTCATCTCACAAGGAATGTTCTAAAAGAAATGAGCAAGTTGTGTTATCATAATGTTTGCGAGCATTAAAACGTAATGTTCTATTATTGAATCATAAGCACTGATTCATCGCAACTCACTTTATATCCACAAACAGCTACATTCGAACCTCACTTAAGACTAATTTGCACCTTAATTATGAATATTTTGATATACAAGAATAATTCATTAATTAGAGTAAGACAATGCACTGAGAAACCGTGTGGCGAATACTAAACAGAAATCTGCACAATAAATATGTTCAGCATATTAACATTTCTTTTAATATCCTGCTGTAGCGCTAAACATAATTACCACCTCATTCTTCATTTGTCAAACAGTTGTAAGATTTGCTGTATTTATCAGAGGTTTAATGTTGTTAATATTACAGGGGAATGAGATGATAAGGAATAAAAAAAGAAACATTTCTCAGAGTGAAATCACATCTGCTGGAAGCTAAAGATAATCACTGATAGTTTCACTCCGATCTAAACCATAATCTTTAAGAAAAACAACTAGATGGCCAGATTTCTATTGTTCTGAAATCAAACAGAATACTAAAAATGTGGGTTTTTCTTCCACTGAATGCAGCCTGGAAGTTAGTCAATGATGAAGGTGAATATAAAATTAATAGTTACAACCAAACTCCCCCAGCTGATTGATTAAGTTAAAGCAGGGGTGCCCAAACTTCTTATAAAGGGCCAAAAACCAAACTTGATTGCAGAGCTTTGGGCCGAAGGTAAATGTACCAAACTGTACTTCATTAAACCTGCCGTAGGAAATGAATAATATTTAAAAAATAACAAAAAAAAAAACTTGCTTTAAATTAACTAATGCCGTAAATATTAAAAAAAAAATTTTAATGAACAGTAAATACAAATCCAATTTATAACAAAATTGAGTTCAATGCCGAATACACAAGTCAAGCTGAACTGTTTTTGCCTTGATTTGCACGCCAATGTCTTCTGCATTGACCTCTGTCTGTACTGACAGTATTTACTTTTTTTAGTTGATTCATTCACATTTAATTGAACATTTAATTTCAGTTTGTAGATTAGCAATAAAAAAAACTAACAGAAAAAACTACATTGTATATTAAATGACAATCTCTGTTAAATCAGTCTAATTAAACACACAATATTAAAGCATTTTTGGTTTCTCTGTTTGCTATAAAACCAAATCGTAAATCAAGGATATATGACATCATAAATGTGACACAGAATACAGTCCATGCCACTAGCTAAAACTGCTTATTTCTTTAGATTTGAAAATTTTTTGAACCATTTGGGAAAATTTATACAGTATGTCAGCAAAAAAAAAAAAAAACACCATAGTGTTTTTTTTTATTTTTATATTGTGCCTTTAATGCAGAGATGCCCAAACTAGAGCCCGTGAGTAACCTTTGATTTGGCCCACCATCCAATCTGAGAATATTGAAAATATAAAATTGAAAATATATATATATATATATATATATATATATATATATATATATATATATATATATATATATATATATATATATATATATATATATATATATATTTGTTTTTATATTTATTCGTGTAAAATATTTAATATATTTATTTGTGTAAAATTAAAAAAAAAATCTTTGCTTAATATTCTAATGATTTTTGTCATTCTAACAATTTTTGTCATACCTTCACTAAACTTGACTGATTTCTGTGAGAATCCATGTGGGTCCATGTGGGTTCCAATAGGTCTTCTGCGGTATTTGTGATGATTGTGATGCAGTTCAACAGATGATTTACCTCAAAAATCATCTCCTGCCATATTTGCAAATGATCAACTAGAATTAGAATTAGTTATTATTTGTTGTTCCTTCAACTGGGATTGACGACAAGACCTTTGTCAGGTACTGTATTATCATTGAAATCTACAGTACACAGTGTGTGACAAACCAAATGCCTATATTAAAAAAAAAAAAAAACGATTCATTGGATTTCCATTTTTTTTAAGGTAAATGGTTGCAAACAATTTATACGGGCTGAATTAAACAAACAAAATAAATTTGGTAATTTAATTGTTTAAATTCAGTCCTTATGAATCCTACTTACCTTGCACTTTTTTAGTAAATCCAATGAATCACTTTTTTAGTGTATGTTGGATCTATTAGACTCAAAAGAAAATCTCAAAAGAGAGAGGTGTATAAAAACAGTATTTTCGCCTGCAGTGTCTCAACATAAGCGTATTCGAAGTGGGAGGTAATACTCATCTCATGGCCAGACGGCATGGTTTGCTTGAGGCGTTTGACACAGCTGGTCACACGGTCAATAGGGCAAGTGGACTGTGGGCACACGGAAGAGAGGAGATGAAAACGGTCCCACCTCCAGCCAGGTGTCGGAACAGTTGTTTCCATATTAGCAGCGATGAAAGTCTGTTCTCTGTCATGACGGCACCAGGGTGAAAGGTCACAGCCAGGGCTCCGCCGACATGAAGGCCGATCTCAGTATTGAGGAGCACAGCAGGAAAGGGGAGGGAGGATGCAGCGTTAGTTCTCCTGCCAAACGACAGCAATAAAAATCTCAGAAATTAGAGCCTGTGGAAGACAATGGGTTATAGACTACCTTTGATTTACAATTAAACAAGCTGTTATGATGGTGTACTGAAGCTCTGGCAGGCTTCCCAACCTGTAATTTCCCATCCACTCTTGATAAGCCAGCTTAGTTGAACGGGTCCAGCAAAATAGACAGAAGAAAGAAGGTTAATATCAAAGGAAGAGTTCAAATCAAAATTAAAAGCTGGTCATTTGGTCACCCTGATGAAGTAATTGGATAGCTTTCCTTCTTTATTTGAACACAAAGGTGAGGCTTAGCTAAATCCAAGCATCTAGGCTTTTTTATTATCAATCAAAGTGATCATGAGGAAAAAAAACTATACTATACCCTATACCTAATCAAAAACTATATCTATACCCACTATAGATAATAAAAAAAATATGTATAGATTCTCCGGCCGGGGCGAAGCAGTGGTGCAGTAGTTAGTGCTGTCGCTGGTTCGAGCCTCGGCTCAGTTGGCGTTTCTGTGTGGAGTTTGCATGTTCTCCCTGCATTCGCGTGGGTTTCCTCCGGGTGCTCCGGTTTCCCCCATAGTCCAAAGACATGCGGTACAGGTGAATTGGGTAGGATAAATTGTAGATAGTGTATGAGTGAATGTGTGTGTGGATGTTTCCAGAGATGGGTTGCAGCTGGAAGGGCATCCGCTGCGTAAAAACTTGCTGGATAAGTTGGTGGTTCATTCCACTGTGGCGACCCCGGATTAAAAAAGGGACTAAGCCGACAAAAAAATAAATGAATGAAGATTCACTTTATTCTTTATTAGGTACACCTGTCCAACTGCTTGATAACACAAATTTCTAATTAGCCAATCACATGGCAACAACTCAATGCATTTAGGCATGTATACATGGTCAAGACGATCTGCTGCAGCTCAAACTGAGCATCAGAATGAGGATGAAAGGTGAATTAAGTGACTTTGATCTACTGAGATTTTCACGCACACCCATTTCTAGGATTTACAGAGAAAATATCCAGTAAGTAGCAGTTCTGTGGTTACAAATGCCTTGTTGATGCCAGTGGTCAGAGGCGAATGGCCAGACTGGTTCCAGCTTATAGAAAGGAAAAAGTTACTCAAATAACCACTCGTTACAATCGAGGTATGCAGAAGAGCATCTCTGAACACACAACATGTCCAACCTTGAGCCAGATGGGCTACAGCAGCAGAAGACCACACTGGGTGCCACTTCTGTCAGCTAAGAACAGGATACTGAGGCTACACTTCGCACAGGCTCACCAAAATTAAACAATAGAAGATTGGATAAAAGTCACCTGGTCTGATGAGTCTCAATTTCTGCTGCAACATTCGAATGGTAGGGTCAGAATTTGACATCAACAACATGAAAGCATGGATTCATCCTGCCTTGTTTTGACGGTTCAGGTTAATGGTGGTGGTGTAATGGTGTGGGGGATACTTTCTTGGCACACTTTGGGGCCATTAGTACCAATTGAGTATCATGTCAACGCCCCAGCCTATACCTGAGTATTGTTGCTGACCATGTCCATCTCTTTATGATCACAGTGTACCCATCTTCTGATGGCTACTTCCAGCAGGATAACGCACCATGTCATAAAGTGTGAATTATCTCAGACTGGTTTCTTGAACATGACTAGGAGTTCATTACACTCAAATGACCTCCATACTCACCAGACCTCAATCCAATAGAGCACCTTTGGGATGTGGTGGAGATTTACATTATGAATGTGCAGCCAACAACTGCATGATGCTATCATTTTTTATGCTGTGTTATTATTTTCTTTAACATAAAAAAACCTTTATAGGAGAATATTAGATTAATAACAGATTCAAATCTTCAACATACAGTACATGTAAAGTCTGTGATAAACCATGCTGGGGAAAAAAAAATCATATCAGAGTTAAAGGAGTAGTAATTAAGCTTCTTAAAACTAATTAGTAAAATTTTTCTATTCATAAATATTTTTTTTAAAATGCAACAAAGACATTAAGCACTATTAATACAAATTTAATTGGTTTGTCAAATAGTAAATACTTTTCATTAAAAATATAATAAACAAATGAAAATTAGAGCAAATTAACTATTTATTTGGTGTCCAACACACACACACACACACGCACGCACGCACGCACAGGCACAGGCACAGGCACAGGCACACGCACACACACACACACACACACACACACACACACACACACACACACACACACACACACACACACACACACACACACACACACACACACACACACACACACACACACACACACACACACACACACACACACACACACACACACAAATGAAGTGATATTCAGAAATGTTATTAGAGTAGTAGTTATTTATTTATACTGTGGCATTTAAAAATCCACTAAATTAGTTTTAGAGCCTTTAAAGATTTAAATGCAACAAATATTACTGGAGTACTTTTTTAATAAAAATCCATCCAGAAATGTTTAATGCAGTGTGTTCATTTACAATTCTGTCATTTATAAACCTGTACACTGGTCATTTCTGAGTGAAAATTGTTTGTAGGGCATATTGAAAGGTGCAATAATGTAATACATTAACCTTTTTTTTATATAGTGTTAGAATATTGTACAAACCAAAGCAAAAACTCTTTTAAGGAATCTAATCATATATGGAAAATTTCATCAAGAACATTCTACAAAACATGCATTAGAAAGAAAATAATGCATTTGAACTGACACGAGGATGAAATAATAATGACAGAATTTGGGCTTTTGGGTGAGCTGTTTCTTTTCCAAGCCCGCGATCTTGTCTCAGGCCAATAAAAAATTTACCTTTCGCCTATTTTCCTTGTTTAATCCTTGTGATGACATATACATGACGAGAACACAAACCAGTGCCATTGAAGGCTGCTGCTGCTGCTGCTGTTGTTGTTATTGTTGTAGGCTTCCTCAGACTCAAGGATCCAAGACTTTTATCCTTGTTCTCACATTCACAGCCTTCCTCTAGGGACAAAGCATCCACGCTTTCCAAGAATCCCAAGAGGAAATCATGCCATCAGGAAAAACCATTAAGCCCAGGATAAATAATAGCATGTCTGATAGTAACTCATCACTTACAAAGCTGAATTACATAACCCCTGTGTTCTTATTAGAGATTTTTATTACAAAGGGTGTTTGAGAACACTTGAACGTCCCAGAAATGTACACACTAAACTTCAAATAAGAGTCAGACTTTATATTATATGACTAATTACATAATTAAGACCCCTATAATACAAATAGTACACTCAAAATGGATTTTGCTGCTTGTTCAGATTACTCATTTAAAATGAATTAAAACACAATTCTTAAGTTTTTTAGGGGATAAATAAAGTAATTGTTTTACATTAAATCTGCGTATATTTGTAAAAATGATTATGAAGGAACTTAATAAAGGGATTGTGTGGAACCCAGCAGTTTTTAAAGTGTAATACAATTCCGTGACATATTATGCAATAGTACCTGATTATTATATGTCACAATGACCTAATTTTGTATGTGTTAATACACTGTAACAAATGATATGACAAAAAAACCATTACAACAAATGTTTTTATGTTTGTGTTATGTTGTTATGTTTGATTCAACTAAACAATCTCAAAGCAGTAAGATTTTTTTAACAGTATACAAAATAATTACATTTATGTATCATATTACTGTTTTTTAAACATTCTATTTATTAAGATATCAAGTTTTCATTACAACGTTAAGTAGCACAAAACATTAATTATTGTTCAAAATGTATTTTTTACCACCAAATAATACTATTACAATAATTTCTGAAGGAGCATGTAACTTAAAACTAAAGTAATGTCGCAGAAAAAAATAAATAAACAAATAAATAAAATAATACTAATAAAAAAAGAAACCATTTACAGTTGAAATCAGAATTATTAGTCCACTTTCCAATTTTATTTATTTTTTTATGTTTTCCAAATTATTTTTAACAGAGCAAGGACATTTTCACAGTATTTCTGATCATTTTTTTCTTCTGGGGAAAAGTCCTATTTTTTTTATTTCAGCTAGAATAAAAAAAAAAACATAATAAAAAAACATTTTAAGGTAAAAATATTAGCTCTTTAAGCTTTTTTTTCTGCTTGTCTACAGGACAAACCATCGTTATACAATAACTTGCCTAATTACCCTAATCTGCCTAGTTAACCTAATTAACCTAGTTAAGCATTTAAATGTCACTTTAAGCTGTATAGAAGTGTCTTGAAAAATATCTAGTCAAATATTATTTACTGTCATCATGGCAAAGATAAAATAAATCAGTTAGTAGAAATGAGTTATTTAAACTATTATGTTTAGAAATGTGTTGAATTTTTTTTCTCTCTGTTAAACAGAAATTAGGGAAAAAATAAACAGGGGGGGGCTAATAATTCTGACTTCAATTGCATTTGATAATATGACTCTTAGTATTGTGTTTTAAACAAATAAAAGATGACTTATTTAAAAAAAACGTATTAAATGGTGCTCTACAAGTAATTTATTTGTTGGATTATTACAGAGAAATCTAAAAATATCTCAAATAAAATGATTATAGAAACAAAAAACAAATTAAATATTTATAGAACAAATTAAATATGAATTATCTAATCAAATCTTCTTCAAACAGGAAAATTTTAAACACATATAAGTAAAACCAGACAATGCAAAAAAAGGAATGTTTTAGAAACTCCTAAACCTGACCTGAGCAGACCATATACGCCAGATAAACCCTTATTAAACCAGCTCGCCTCTGAGCTCAAACGGCAGGTCTGTATCTCTTCTGCGTCTGTACACCATTGAATCATAAGCTCCAATTGTTACGTCCACATCAGCTTTACTGTATGCTCTTCCCTATAGAGAAAAAATCCAAATAAATGACATCCATAAACAAAATAGAATCTGCGGAGAGAATCTGTTATATGAAAACTATTGCACCACCATCATCCAATACCATCACTCAGTGCAATAATCATTATAGAGCTTGCGTACAACATAAATCATTTGAATTAAAACTGAGAATTTAGATAAGAAATATATGAGCTTAAATTATCATTTAACATTTAACTTTAACCAAAACAGAACCAAATGTTTGCTGGATCAGACCCACCTCATAATAAGTGGAAAACGGCGCTTGTGGATGAATGTGTGCAGCAGGGGGCAGCGGTGAGCAGGCTTGCAGGTCCTCATACATTCCTCTCACCTCCTCATAGACATGAGTGAAAGGGCTTGTGCCGTGTCTGCCATCTGGAGGGAAGCAAACTCAGCACATCAACTGTGAACATTCAAATGGCTTAATTGCTAACTAATCGAAAAACAACTGTCGCTAGAAAGAAAACAACTGTACAATCAGAGAGTTTTTTTTATGACATCATTTGATATGTCTGCAAAGGAAAGGTTCACTTTCATTCTTAAGCTTACTCAAATCCGTAAGTTTCCCTAAGTTAATAACAAACAAGTCATTCGCTGTACAGTGAAAACATAGAAATGACATTTTAAAATATTAAACATTAATCATTACTGAGTATGTTTACATGGACACCAATAATCCGGTTTTAATTTGATAAGACTATACTCTGATTAAGAGTCGACCATGTAAACAGTGGTTTTTGATTCATTTAATCAGATTAAGGTCATAATCGAACTAAACAGAAATCGGATTAAGACATGTGGAGTATGGCGATTATTGAAGTGCAGTACAGACATGTAAACACCTACATTAAACTATTACCGTCTTGTAGGACTTTTCGCCATGTTGTTCAACAGGATAGTCCATACCATACCTGCCAACACTCCCGTTTTTCCCGGGAGTCTCCAGTATTTCAGACCCATCTCCCTTAACGTTCTGTCTCCTGAAAAACTCCCGGAATTCCACACTCCACACCCCCCCCTCCACATCGTTTTAACTACACGATGCAACAATGTGTAGCATAAGCTCTGTGATTGGTTGGCTTGGTACCTGTGATGAATGTGGGCGGGGGTGAAAGCCGCGAGCCTGATAGAGCGAGTGCTTACAAGTGTCGAGTCCCATGAAGTAGCTCTAGATGAAAACTTTAGTTTTGTGTTTACCTTATGATTAAAGTTGTTGTTTTAGCTACTTGTACATTAAGGTAGCGTTCAGAAAAAACAAGACACCAGCGAAGAAACTCGACACAGAGGAAGATAAAATCTACTATCAGCTAGCATTTGGGAAGTGTTATTGCAGAACAACACAAACAGCACACAGAAGTATAAATACAACACTATGTGCAGGGCAGGCGGTGCGGGTAACAGGATTTTAGTTGGCATACCTGATGAATAAATGTCAGTAGTTGATGTCAATATGACATCGAGATAATTTAAGATGTTGGTTCGACGTTGGATTTTGGTCACTTTCTTACGCAATCTAAAATTAACCAAATATCAATGTCATTTGACGTTGTTAATGGACATCAAAGTATTGTTGTCTTTAGACGCTGGACTGACATTGATATTTGGTCACTGGATATCACAACCTAAATCTAACCTAAAATAATGTCTTATGATGTTGTTTGTCTCCGGCATAATAACTAATTGCACTACAGAATGTTACGTTTACACACATCCACAAATTGCATGTAAATGCATCAGCTTTTACAGCACAATACTCACAACTCTTGAGTACTTTTGAAAGGGCTACTTTTTACTCACCCTTTGAGTAATATTTACAACAGATAGTTTTACTCTACTTGCACTACATTTTTAGGTAAGTAATGGTACTTTTACTTATGTATGATTAAGTATGATTTTTCAGTACTCTTTCCACCACTGGCAACAGCATAGTGAAACCCTGCCTACACATAGCAAAAGACTACAAACACAGAACGTATAGCAATGGGAAACAAAAGCTCAAAACATACTAACAAACACTAAGAACAGCCTAGCAACTGCATAGTGACACCCTAGAGATGCATATTAATTGACTACAAAAACTCAGAACACCCAAGCAACTGTATAGTGAGATCCTAGCAATGCATAGTGATGAACTAAAAGCACTCAGAGCACTGAGAGAAAAGGACTCTCAGCACATGAATACTTCAACCGTGTACATTCAAACGCTTTAATTGTTAACTAATCCAAAACCAACCGTCACTGGAGGGGTTTGCTCAAATATTGAATGCTCGCTCTGCATCAAAACAAAAGAGCTTTTAAAAGAAGAAATATAGGACAATGAACTGATCTAAAACGCATCCCGTAACAATCAGACAGAGATAAAACATTTCGTTGTTATGTCTGCTATGGAAAGGATCGCTCTCAGGTTTGCTCAAATCCTTGTTTCACGATGAGTGAATAATAAACAAGTCACATGTTGTTTGTGGTACAGGCATGAATGACACTATAAATCATGTGGCTTGTTGAAGAGAGATAAGCTAGTCTAAATGATTTTCTACTGGCACATGATCAACAGGGTGAACAGATCCCACGTTGAAGAATGGGCCAGAGACATATACAGTTGAAGTCAGAATTATTAGCTCTCTTCGATTTTTTAAAATATTTTCTAAATGATGTTTAACAGAGCTAGAACATTTTCACAGTGTGTCTGATAATATTTTTTCTTCTGGAGAAAGTCTTATTTGTTTTATTTCTGCTAGAATAAAAGCAGTTTTGAGTTTTTTTTTTTAACCATTTTAGGGACAAAATTATTTGCCCCTTTAAGCTATTCTTTTTTTCTCAATAATCAACAGAACAAACCGTCATTATACAATAACTTGCCTTATTACTCTAACCTGCCTTGTAAACTTAATTAACCTAGTTAAGCCTTTAAATGTCACTTTAAGCTGTATAGAAGTGTCTTGAAAAATATCTATTCAAATATTATTCACAGTCATCATGGTAAAGATAAAATAAATCAGTTATTAGAAATGAGTTATTAAAATTATTATGTTTAGAAATGTGTTGAAAAAAATCTTCTCTCCGTTAAAAAGAAATAAGGGAAAAAATAAACAAGCAGTCTAATAATTTAGGGGGGCTAATAATTCTGACTTCAACTGTAATATCTAGACAACAACGAACACTTGCCGACTGCACAGTGATGAACTATAAACACTCAGAACACATGAGCAACCTCACAGCGATAGGCTTCAAAAAGTAAAAACAACCTAACAACCACTTCGTTTTTAGTTACAAACAAACAAACACCCTAACAACTGCATAGCGACGACCTACAGACACTCAGATTACCTAAGCAACTGCATAGCGATATGCTTAAGGGTGCTTTCATATCTGTAGTTCGCTTCATTTGGTCCGGACAAAGGGCAATAAATAATACATAAGTGTTTCCTCTGGGATTTTTTTCCAGCTGTTGCGTCAGGTCTTTTAAACAAATCTACCAACTACCTATAGCGTATTTCAATGACAAATGGAGAAATGTGGTGAGCGCAGTATTACACGTCGGGGTCGCATTTATGTAACGTTAATACGAGCATGCCAATCTTTGCTTTGCGATTTCATTTGCTCGTGCACAAAACTTCTTTCACGCCCTCAAACACGCTGCTCAAGCGCAGATCTTCTTGTGCGCTCTCAAGTCTTTGCATGCAGAATCACAGACCTTTATCTTTAAATAGATTATAGTTTTGGAAACTGTGTTCATCCTAACTGAAAGCTACGTCATGTTTGCTGGCCTCACGTATTGCACACCTGTCAGTAAGTCAGTCATTCTGTCAGCACGTCACCTTAAAGTGTTAAATAACGCACAGCCCTACTACGGTAACAGAAAAGTTCAGGCTGTCATAATTCACTTACCTTTTAATACGTTTAGGTGCGATAATCACCCGCTATTACAAACAACAACCAAAACAACAATGAATGAATGTTTTCAATTAATAAGAAGCTGTAATGTAGCCGTGGCGGGATGTATTTTGGTGTGGTGCCCCACCATAGAAGAATGAATGTAGCGGAAACCATTTACATTGTTGCATCTTCTGTCGTCTTTGGGTCATTTTCACAGCACACTGCTGGCTTTGGTCCAAACCAATTGAAAAGAACCAAAATGCACTCATCTGACAAAATCCACATCTCTCATTGGCCAGATGTTGTTGAACATAGTGCCTAAACTGCTAATCGATTGGTCAGAATTCACGTGCAGGAACATACCAATGAACTCCCTCAAGTAAACAAACCGGCAGACACAAAATGTAGTTTTTTACAATGGAGGGATGACTGCGCTGACTGATTGTATCCTTGCTTTAGACAAACTATACATTTTGAGAATGAAGCGTGGCCCGGCTGAAAAACTATGTTTTAATGCATCACTTGTCACTTCAGGAGGAGTTGTGAATTATTTAGCTAAACTGCGACATGGTCATCTTGCGGAAATATAACCAATGATCCATCAGGTAATGTTTTCCACTCTCTCTCTCTCTCTCTATTGGTAAGGCGCTGTCAACAAATATTTTCCTCCATATACCATAATGCAATGCATCGGCCTATTGCAGCTGAATTAGTCCAAAAGGCGCAGCACTTTTTGCAGTTGGGTCTGTTTTAGTTTGAATGATATTCTCACTACAAACAAACCGCTCCAAGGTTCATTTAAAACCATACCGAGACCACCTCTCCCCTGCTTTTTTGGTCCGCTTTTGGTGTGCACTTGAGTATGATTGCTGCATTCACAACTGCCCAAACGAACCGCACCAAGAGGGAAAACAAACTCTAGTCCGATTCAACCAAACTAAATAAGGCAGGTGTGAAAGCACTCTAAAAAGCTAAAAACACCCTAACTATTGCATAGCAATGGCCTACAAGCACTCAGAACTCATTTGGCTACAAACACTTAGAAATCCCTAGCAACTATAACAAGTTTACAATGATAATAAAGCATGTTAACAAGTTTTTAATAATTTATGAAGGAATTATAATGCTTTATTTCACTATTTCATCTTCATTTACTAGTAGCAGGGTACTTACAGCTGTCTTTGTGCCCCCTGGTGGCATAGTTGCAAACTGCTATTACACCTAAAATACGTTCTTAATCCCACAAAAGCGCTGCGGCGCCACATGCAGTATTAATGGTCATTTTGAAGTGTCACCCATTGTATGTGCATTACACCACAATAAATGTAGTAAAAATTAAGGTATTCAAAATTATTTAGGTCTATTATTTTCCAACCGGTCCATCACCCACACACTCATTTCCGAGAGGGAATCGAACCAGTTCATGCATGGGAGGCGAATGGGAGTGAGGTTTCTGGGCTCAAAAAAAAAAAAAAAATAAAATAAAGCTTTTTACAATTAATTGTATTTTAGTTGAATTACTGGTGCGTGGGACTGGCACAGTGCTTTGAAACAGTACAAATGTGAATATTCGACGCCTGATCTCTCGCTATACACTTTACTAACCCACAAGCGTGTTTAATCCATTGGATTAAAATTCGAAGCAGTCAAGTGGGTATAGGTGAAAATTATTAAGGCAAAATGAATCAAGCTCGGTACACTGCTTCACAACGAGATGTATAATTTTTTTGATACATGCATCGAAGTCTTCGAAGTCACTAGTTTATTTTTCTTTATTGTTATTTTGTCACTTTCACCTTTTTGCTTGATTTTTTTTTTTTTTTTACATTTGTGCCAAATAAATCCCCCTTCATTTTCGATCCTAACAAACTGCATCCTATTGACAGGCTACAAAACACACTGAGAAACACACTGAGATGCTTCTCATTTACTTTTCATTTGATGGACTTGAGCTCAACCACTCAAGAAAAATTGTCATTGGCTGTTTTTTAAAGGGGAGGGCTACTATAAATCCCGCCTTGTCTTCCTGTTTCAGTTAAGATTACGTCAAACATCAAATAAAAAATATCACATTTCAAAGCACTTCATGAGACCTTTAAATAGACCAGTTTTGAGAAAGTAATGAGGGAACGGATTTAAAATGTAAAAAAAAAAAAAAAAACAACATTATACAATAATTATGCTTTAAAATCTCTACCTAACCACATTCAGCTAAGCCTCACCGTAATCCTCAGGGCCTTCAGGGTGAGCGTACAGGGCAGGACTGTAGGCCTCAGTTGGGTAGTAATAATGAGGATTCTCCTGCTATTGAGATGTCAGGAAAGAAAAAAAAGAAAGGATGTGTTCAGTGGGACTATGCATTGGGTATTCTGCTGTGATCTTTTATTACAAGCCAACAAATGTTCCTTTCATGTGTTTTTATCTGAATGTTGTTTTCACCTCCCTAGGTAGAACAAAATCATAGGAAATGCTAGACAAGACTGCGTGAGTGTCCGGTGATTTACCCGTCCGTAGCTCTCATAGACGCTGCTGTCAGGCTCTGAGCTGCTGTCGACGAGGAGCGTTCGCTGTGCCGAGGCGTTGATAAGCTCTCTGCTCGCATAGCGGGTCGAGCTGCTCGCTGTGGACCTGCAGAAACAGAGAGAAACTTTCACATTCACAACACATCACAACTGCATGCCAGAAATCCAGACAGAAGAACTTCTGCAAGCAAGGAAGGAGCTGCGGATAAATACAGATGTCTGAAATATGTAAAATTTCGGGTGCATTATTATAAGCCATTTCAAATAAACGCGAAATCTCATGGCTTGTTTAATTTCAAGCTGCATACACAAGATGTATTTGGTTTCTCTTTTTAATATCCCACTAAAACTTCAAGACTTTTGTCTATTCTGCTTCTTTTTTGTCGCTCTGTTTTATTTTTGCAGCTCATGACTCTGTCACCTGTAGGCTGGTGAAATGAACACTCTGTACTTCTCTGGAGTCTATTTATGGAGATGCAAGCTAAGCAACGTTTCTATATATCGTCTTGAGGGCTTCTGTAGCCACTGGAAGCTCATCCAGACAGGCAGAAGTTGTTCTGAATGCCTTTGAGCCATCGCAGCATGCTGGACTAGCTTGTTAGTGCAGCCCACTAAGGCTCACAATCACCATTACTTTAGCTCAAATTTCGGCACATGGGTTTGTTCGCATTCCCTATTCCAAGTATTAAACTTTTGACACAACTACTCTGACAACCAATCTGAAACACTGCAAATATATATCTGTTAAGTTTACTTAATTAAACTGTGCAAAGTCATTGCTTTAATACAATTGAGTAGTTTAAACTTTATTGTACTGGGTATTTACTACTTAACTAATATATTAAATATTCATTCATTCATTTTCTTTTCGACTTAGTGCCTTTATTTATCAAGGGTTGCCACAGCGGAATGAACAACAAACTTATCCAACAAATGTTTTACACAGCGGATGCCCTTCCAGCTGCAACCCATTGATGGGACACACCCATACACTCTCAATCTCACACAAACACTATGCATGTCTTTGAACTCGTGGAAACTGGAGCACTCGGAGGATACATGTGAACACGGGGAAAACGTGCAATATATTAAATATTGTCATTAACTTAGATCATTTAAGTTGTGTTGACTTAACTGGATCTGTAATCTGTGTTTTGCTATAAAATTTTTACGAATCTTAACATAACATTCAATATTAAAGTCTAAACCATTTCTCCCTATGAAATTGAGTTCACTGAACATGTTTAAATTAAGTTAAACAAACATTCATTAAAATATGTAAGTCAAAACAACTCATGTCAATTAATTAATTGCACTGATGAGAGCCCTGACAATCCTACACTCTAAATTAAAGGTTCATTGACATACAGTAGATGTTTCCATTAACAACCTTTAACATAGTAACTTTTCCATTCCATTAAAGGGTCTTTAAAGGAACACTCCACTTTTCTTTTTGGAGCTGTTTTAACAAGTCCTATAGTGTTAGAGTTTTACCATTTTTGAATCCAATCTTTGAATCTGGCTTGAGCACTATTAGCTTAGCTTAGCATAAATCATTGAATCAGATTGGACCATTAGCATCTCACTCAAAAATGTTACAATTTTCCTGCACTGTAATAAAATGCTGGGTTCCAAACAAGTCCTTCATGTTGTCCCACCAGAAATTGATTATGTTAACTTTTATCTTTTTACAAATTTAAGTGGATTGAACATAAACAATTAAGAGTGTACACTATCTGACAAAAGTCTTGTCGCTTATCCAAGTTTTAGGAACAACAAATAATAACTTGACTTCTAGCTGATCATTTGATATAAGAAGTGGCTTATATAAAAGGCAAAGGCCTCTAGATTAGGCTTACTTTACCAAAATAAAATATGATCCTGCCTTAATTTTTAATTATTTTATTAGGAAAATAAGGACTGACTTTGCTTAGACAAAAGTCTTGTCGCTTAACAGAAATAATGTACAGTGTAGAATACAAAGTCCTGCTGCAGTGGAAAAATAATAAATATTGTGTATGACTCCCATGAGCTTGGAGGACTGCATCCATACATCTCTGCAATGACTCAAATAACTTATCAATAAGTCATCTGGAATGACAAAGAAAGTGTTCTTGCAGGACTCCCAGAGTTCATTAAGATACTTTGGATTCATCTTGGATTCATCTTCAATGCCTCCTCCATCTTATACTAGACATGCTTAATAATGTTCATGTCAGGTGACTGGGCTGGTCAATCCTGGAGCACCTTGACCTTCTTTGTTTTCAGAAACTTTGATGTGGAGGCTGAAGTATGAGAAGGAGCGCTATCCTGCTGAAGAATTTGCCCTCTCCTGTGGTTTGTAATGTAATGGGCAGCACAAATGTCTTGATATCTCAGGCTGTTGATGTTGCCATCCTCTCTGCAGATCTCTCGCAAGCCCCCATACTGAATGTTTCCCAAAACCATGATTTTTCCTTCACCAAACTTGACTGATTTCTATGAAAATCATGGGTTCATGTGGTATTTGTGATGATTGGGATGCAGTTCAACAGATGATTCAGAGGAAAAATGTACCTTCTGTCTCGTTTCCAAATGAAAAACTAGAAGTCAAGTTTTTACTACTGGGATCAACAACAAGCTGTTTGTCAGGTATTTAAAGCTTGAATTTCTGTAATTTCAGTGCATTATCAGAAGAAAGGTGCCAAGAAAAGCAGAACAGGGGCATTTTTACATTTGCATTGGAAAAAATATTTCACTGAAAGTTTCTTTGTGTAAACAAAAAAGTTTGTTATATGGCACTGCTGTGGATGGTATAATTTTTAAGCATCACAGCAACTGGTTTAGCACTGGTTTTTTAACAGTTTTTTGTACTGTCGCTCAGAAACTGTTAAATTCTAGTTTTTGTTATTATTTTACCCAGTTTAGATCTCTTAGGAGTCAGAACTGGGTGGGCAAACCTGCAAAAGAGCTTTTATTGAGTGCACCAACACGACTCACCTCTGCTCCTCACTTTTGGTCTCCTGTGAAATGCTGCTGGTGTCCCCTGGATGCACAAAACCAAAAAGAGAGCGAATTGTAACAGGTCAAAGGTCACGCAAGTAGGACATCATGACAGAAATTCGACAGAAAGCCAAAACATTAAAAAAATGACAGAACACCAGATTGTTTGTGTACGGAAACATTCATCGTGCGCCATTTCAATTATTGGTTTCCTCCCTACAAATTGTGTTGTGACAGAAGCTTTAATAAACTGATAAAAAGGGCCGTTCAATTTGAAAGCGAGAAGAGAGGGCGACAGGTTCATGAATAGAAGGGAAAAGGGAAAAAAATGGGGAGCCAGAGATGAGAGAGGAGAGACAAGACACCTGACAGTTTGAAGGAAAGGGGCGAGGCGAAAAAAAGACAGATGGGGTGAGTGAGAGAGAGAATGACAGAGGACGAAAGGAAAAGGGGCGAGATAAGGGGAGACGAAGGGAGGAAGTGACAGCTGCCGGGGAAAGGAGAGATGGCGGGATGATGCAGATGGCTGAGGAGGCAGCGAGCGAGATAAGAGAAAGAGAGAGAGAGAGATGGATTTAAAAGTGAGAAGTCATATTAGGATTCAGACAGTTCATCCCTTTTGCGCTGCGTGCTGTCGCCGGGAGTCGACCAGTCTAGGACACGCTGTCTAACAGAGCAAAGAAGAAACAGTGACATGCTGAGGACTTTTCGCTGTCCATTACCTTTCAGGCTCCGCCTTCTTTTCCATCTGGCCAATAGAAAGCAGATGAATGGGTTCAGGAGGAACAGAACACCGCCCACAACCAGGATCACCACCACATAGACAGGAAGGCCACCACCTGTTACATTGCACAAAAAGAAAATGGATGGATTTGAATTGGCTAAACATCCTCATGTTACTTTGGATAAAAGCATTGGTTAAATGAATACATCTAAAATTATTCAAAAATAAAACTTTCTAGTCATTAAACATCCACCGACTCATGCAACTTCTGTGAAAGAAATTATTAGATTACCAAAAACAATTAATAGGCTGTGTTGTCACAGATATAATGTAGCATTGTAATTATTACTATGGTTTAATAGCAATTTAATGTAACAATTAACATAAATAAATAAAAATAAAAGAAATAAAAATAAAACTTGCAACCAGTGTTGTTGATTTTTTTATTTTTTTATTTCTTGTTTTCATTTTTTCATTTTCCTATTTTCATTCAGGAGCTGGTTTAGTTTCAGGAACTATTCGATTTTGGGATCGTTTTAATATTATTTTCCCAATATAATTTTTTTATTGGGATCATTTTAATATATTATAGTTGTACCTTTGCTAGGGGCGCAGTCAGAGTTAGCTATTGACAGTTTTTTTGTATATACATTTTCTGTGCCTTAACTTTAGATTTTGGGGGGGGGGGAAAGTATATATATATATATATATATATATATATATATATATATATATATATATATATATATATATATATATATATATATATACATATCGGAATTGTTAGCACCCTTGTTTATATTTTTCCAATTTCTGTTTAACTGAAAGAAGATGTGGCAACGCAAAGGTGCAGTAGGTAGTGCTGTCGCCTCACAGCAAGAAGGTCACTGGGTCAATCCTCGGCTGGGTCAGTTGGCATATCTGTGTGGAGTTTGCATGTTCTCCCTGCGTTCATGTGTGTTTAGTCCGGGTGCTCAAATTTCCCCCACAGTTCAAAGACATGCGGTACAGGTGAATTGGGTAGGCTAAATTGTCCGTAGTGTATGAGTGTGAGTGTGAATGAGTGTGTGTGGATGTTTCGCAGAAATGGGTTGTGGCTGGAAGGGCATCTGCTGCGTAAAAACGTGCTGCTTAAGTTGGCTGTTTAATAAATGAACTGAGAGATTTTATCAACACATTTCTAATCATAATAGTTGTAATAACTCATTTTTAACAACTGGTTTGTTTTATCTTTGCCATGATGACAGCAAATAATATTTTACTAAATATTTTTCAAGACACTTCTATACAGATTAGTGACATTTTAAGGCAGGATAGGGTAATTAGGCGAGTTATTGTATAATGATGGTTTGTTCTGTGGACTATAGAAAAAAAATCTAGCTTAAAGGGGCTAATAATGTATTTATCGGTGCATATAAACAAAACAGATTTATTAAACAGATATATTTATTAAAATAATATTTAAGTCACCAAACATCTGTAGAAATTGAAAATAATACAAATAAATTCAAGCTAAATATTGCAAAAATTAATTACGACCTAGACAATTTCAACAAAAATTGTCAATTTTTTGCTTCTCTTGATTCTTCCTCTTTAAAAAGCAAAATAATATATGATTGAGCCTTGATTTTTAATTATTTAATTTGGACAGTAAGGTCTGACTTTGCTTAGACAAAAGTCTTGTCACTTAACAAAAAATAATGTACAGCATAAAAAATAAAGTCATGGTGCAGTGGAAAAATATTTTATATTGTGTATGACTCCCATAAGCTTACCATAATCTCTGCAATGACTCAAATAACTTAATAATATAGTCATCTCGAATGGCAAAGAAAGCGCTCTTGCAGGACTCCCAGAGTTCATCAAGATTCTTTGAATTTATCTTCAATGCTTCCTTCTTCACGTTACCCCAAACATGCTCAATAATGTTTATGTCTGGTGACTGGGCTGTCCAATCATGGAGCACCTTGACCTTCTTTGCTTTCAGGAACGTTGTGGAAGCTGAAGTATGAGAAGGAAGCGCTATCCTGCTGACGAATTTGCCCTCTCCTGTGGTGAGCAGCACAAACGTTTTGACATCTCAGACTGTTGATGTTGCCATACACTCTGCAGATCTCTCGCATACCCCCATACTGAATGTAACCCCAAACCATGGTTTTATCCTTTACCAAACTTAACTGATTTTTATGAGAATCTTGGGTTCATACAGGTTCCAATAGGTCTCCTGCAGTGATGATCGGGATGCAGTTCTACAGATGATTCATCTGTAATTCTACCTTTTGCCACTTTTCCAAATGATCAACTAGAAGTCAAGTTATTATTTGTAGCTCTTACTACTGGTATCGATGACAAGACTTTTGTCAGGCAGTGTACTATACATTATATGTGCTATACATCAAAAACATTGTACATTTAATAAATAATATAAAGTTTTTTAGCTAACAATAATATCTCAGACGGTTACTTTAGTTTTTAAGTAATGCTAATCAAACTGTGCTTTAGAGTAAAATTCCTATATGCACCCTGACATAATAAATTCACTAAAAATCTCCCCAAAACACCAGTTGCTAAAACCTATTTGCACAAAACAGCTCAGAATGGCATTAGTTTGAGTTAGCGAGAGAAGAAATCGAGAATCATTTGTTTGCCACTCGGGCAGACATTCTTTCATCCGATGTAATGACATTCCGACACTTTAAAGCATGACTTCAAATACTTCTTGGGCATAAGATATATTAATGGCAGCTGTTCTGAAAAATCCCACATATATATGTACAAGATGTTGAAAAATGCCTTGGGTTGAAGGCGCACAACTATGCATCACTGTCTTGTTGGATTTGCAATACTATATGTCACAGTTTTGAGGAAGAGAGCGTGTGATTGTACGGATTTGACACGCTCGAGTCATGCCTCGCCGCGTGAAAATACCTCCGATGCCGCATGAACTAGTTTATTCACACAGACGAGAGACATTGATGAATCTCTCTCTGAAAAAAAAAAAGGAAAAATCCCTCACACAGTGTATCATTCCCAAATCAAACTGATGACATTGGAACTATCCGAGGAAATTGAAAACCCTAATGAATCTTTTCTACACAAACCCAATCAAAATGCAAAGCAGTATCTGGCGGACCTCGAATTCGCCGCGAGCTAATGTCAGTTTATTCTCTATCCCGAACCAAGGGTCAATAACTGCCACTGTGTCCCATTAAACAGCACCAAAGCGTTCAGGATTATAGCCTGAGCAAAACTGCACCAAACCGCAGCGGGGAAAACATTGAGCCCCAAGGCTTTATGAAAGCACATGAAACGGGCCGGTAAAGGCCATGGAAAGCTGAAGTACGAGCTGAGAAATTGATCTGAATTCTGGGGTGTCAGGCCTTTTCTACATTTGATAAATAGCAGCTGCAGTGAGCCGGAGGAAGAAATGCAGCACCTGCAAGAGCCGAGTCCTGGTCCGCTGTGGAGACCCCGCCGTCAGCTTCCTTCGCATCTGAGAGCAAAACAGAGAGAGGTAAATCACTAAAACGCAGGGGTTACAGAGTGCAGTCACTTTGTTCTGCTCTGACCGTGAGTCTAAAATCAGAACATCAAAAAAAATAACAGGGACTTTTGAAGCACTGATGCTACGGTTAGATAGAGCTTAAGGTAAAAAATGGAATGTTTGGACATTCGTATAACACAAGTTAATGGATAACGGCAATTGAGAATCATTTGAAAGCTACAGGAAAAGCTAAAAGTGAGGTTTTAACATTGATGTGATCTTAGATAAACACTCCACATTTTTAATATATTTATTTTAGATATGCTTAATTTTACAAGTTGCTTAGAGTTATAAAGATGAGTTTTACCATTTTTTTATTCATTCAGCTGATCTCCTGGTCTGGCAATAACACTTTTAGCTTAGCTTAGCATAAATAATTGAATCGGATTAGACCATTAGCATCTCACTCACAAATGTCAATAAAGTTTTGTAGGTTTTTTTTTTCTTTTTAGTTATTTAAAGTTTGACTCTTCTGTAGTTACACTGTGTACTAAGACCGATGAGAAATGGCTAGGAACTTTCATCTCATTTTGGTGTAATAACAAAGGAATTTAACTGCTGTATACTCTCCGAAATAAGAGAAGTATGAGAGCTGTCACTGGGATGGCACCTTTTCAAAAGGTACAAATTTGGTACAAGGGTACCCAGGGGTACATATTAGTACTTAAAAAGTACAAAATTGTTTCTCCTAAAATTTTTAGATATTAATATATACTTTTGAGGTACCAATGTGGACCTTTTAAGTACAAAGGTATACGTTTTGAAAAGGTACCACCCCAGTGACAGCTCTCATACCTTTATTTTTGACAGTGTACCATGGCTACAACAGGAAGATTGATATTGCAAACGGCTTTTATTTACCTAGCTGAAGACACTGCATAATATCATTGTGCTTGCTGCAGCCATGGTACAGCAGCAAAGTTTCTTGATTAATATAAGCCAATGGTCTAATTCAATTTAATAGTTTATGCTAAGCTAAAAGGTCTCCTGCCAGACCTACAGACTAGCTGAATGTATTAAAAATTGCTAAAATTCAACTGTTTCACTCTAGGGGACTTGTAAAAGGAGATAATGTAAAAAAAAAAAAAAAAAAAAAGAGTTTTTTTCAGTAGTATTATCAGTAGCCACAGGTTTTCATTTAGTAATAATTGAGTTTTACAATAATCAAGTAAACAGCAAATTTTGAATTTAGGTTGTCATCCAGGTAATAATCTATTTTACTTTCCAAATACTGTTTCGAGAAGCTTCAAATAATTTGCAAATCATTTGTTTTGAACCAGTTTTAAGCTCCAAATGTCACTTTTTCAGAAACAACAAGGCTTGATACGTACGTTATAAAATTGTTTAAAATGTCATTGCTTCACATTTGCAAATGCAAAACAATGGTATACTCAGATAGGACTGTCCTTTGTGCAACAACATTGGTCTGTTTAAGATCCAATTTATTATTATTATTATTATTATTATTATTATTATTATTATTATTATTATTATTATGAGATTAATTGTGTTTTTTGTGCACTTTAGGTTATGTATGGATAGATGTTGGTTTGGTATGACAATGCTGATTGACCATCACAATTACAATTTAAACATACAATTTAGTACGATTTGCGCATCACCCAATGCCGACTGGGGTTTGGGGTGGGGTTTGGTGCCACGCCTCCTTTTTAAAATCTTACATTTTCGTGTGAATTTGTACGAATTAGCTACTAAACTGACAAAACGTAAACAACTTACGTTTCCTCATGAGATCAGGCTAAAATGACAGTGTGGAAATATATCTAGTAATGTTTATACTTACAGTAAAAGAAAATGAGTGAAACATACAAAATAAACTTTTTACATTAACTAAATGAAATGATAATTACTTTTTTGGTAATGTTTGTGTAATACATGCTTTAAATTTATGTATTTATTTAAATTACATCTAATATATTTAGGTTTTCTTTGTTATGTTAGACATTTAGTGTATTCTGACCTGATTAGCTATTTTCGACTTACTTTAGGTCAAACTGTGCAAACTACGCATAGAATTTGACTTTACTTTTAGGCTTTATGTAGAAACAAACACCTATTTTCTGAGAAATTAGTTTTGTGAACTCTTACGGTGCTCTAAATCTGCCGGTTTCAGACTGTTGAATGACTTTTTTTCTTGCATAGGCTGATTGGCACGACTATGCACTCACAATGGTATGAACTATTATAGGGGTGGTCTAATATCTATTATTTATATTATTAACATTATTATTTAAAATACAGCTACGACTCCATACATCTTGTTTTGACGTCCTTTAAGGGGGATCAAACCTTAATTGGGGGGTCAACCCTTTCCCCAAACACCCCTGTGATTCACATCCTGAGTTTATTCATGTAATAAATATTAAACTAATATACTGGCATGGATGTAAGCAAACATCAGATGTTATATTACCTTTCGTAAAAATTGCCACGTCAAAATTTGTCAGTGTCTACATGTTGGTAAAATCCAATCAAATTGCAAGCATTTTGGCGCTGCTTGCCTTCCATAGAGAAATACGTTGGGCTTTGAAGTCCATTAGAGTGGACAGCAATTACAGAGTGGAAAATAATGAATTCCACTGAAGGCACAGAGGTACCAATGTGTAAAATCAAAGATTATAGACTTAGTCTAGCCTGAAAAGCCCAATTGTGATGTGTAAAGACTTGAGTCAAAGTAAATGGCATATTTAATTTGACACAAACGAAAACGAGGCACTTGAATGGACTGCACTCTCACACACTTGTTTTCATTTGCATTAAATTACATATGGCTCCTGCTGTACTAAAGCCAGCAGAAATAAGGTGACTGCAGAAATAAGTGAAAAAACTTCATGTTTTTATTAGTCTAGTTTTTGGCTTTTAAAACAAAATAATATGCCATGAATGTTTAGGTATTTTATTTATTTTTTTATTATTGAGGACTGTGTAGACTAGCCTGTTGTACTAGTAGCCATTTACAAGGTTTATTTTGCTAGTGCACACTGTTAGTTTTTAGGCAAACAATTCATACATCCAAGTTAATCCACTTTGTTTTGGGAATCTTCAATCCAAATCTGAGTGGCAGTGCTTTTCTGTTAAAGCAATTTAGTACGATTTGCTCATTACCCAATGATAGTTATGTCACGGTCGGTGAGGGGAAAAGGAGCGAGGACTCAGGTGCAGCAAAAATGGGTTTTTATTAATTATAAAATGAAAACAAAAAGGCAAAACAAACAACCCCGAGGGGGAAAACTCTAATAAAACAAATAAACGAACAAACGAACTTGACTGGACTGGCAGGACAAGACAGGGCTGGACACAACAAGACAGGAAACTATCGACGACGAACTGGCAAAGGACTGAAAACATGAGGGGGATTATAAAGCAAAACGTAAATTGACACACAGGTGAACATGACAAACTAATAATGAGTAAACAAGGAGGGTGGGACTAGACAATAGATGGGAGAGCGCATGACACAGAGAGACAATGCAAGCCATGCGCTCACATAACACAACACTGAAGCACACGACAAAAGCACGTGACCACAATGTAAACACCGAGCCACGTGCTTTGACAAAAGATGCAAGACACGAGCACACGATGAATGAAAACACTCACCGTGCGCTCACACACGCAGCGTGCATGCTTCATCCCAGCGCCGACCAAAACCGAAACCAACAAGACTGAGACGCTGGGAATGAAACACCATGCTGCTGACAGACGAAAACACAAACACTAGTACAAGAGCGCGTGCGTCTGACGGACGCAGTGCGTGCGCGGCCACATCAAGCGGCAGCGCACACTCTGCGTACACCCTTGACGGCGCGCGCGCACACAGACACAGAAACAGAACCAGACATGGGTAGTGTCAGAGCTCATTTACAAGACCAGAGTGGCAGAACCCAGACAAGTTAGGGTTAGGAGTGGGGTTGGGTGCCACGCCTCCTTTTTACAATCGTACATTTTCGTACGACTGAACTCGTACGAATTAGCCACTAATCTGACAAAACGTAAAATACTTACGTTTCCTCGTGAGATCAGGCTGCAATGTCACACTCGTAGTATTGAGATGTGGCTGTATATCTCTGTATATCTCGTGCCAACACACGCCTCCCACCAGGGAAAATATACAGCCACATTGCACTGCTTCTTGTGTGATATTGCTCATATACATGATTATACATGGTATATATTATTATTATATTATGACTGAATAATAAGTATGGTGAAATTGTGAAAAAAGAGTGAGTAAAAAATAGCAGAATTCGACTATAAATAGTTCATTATGGTTAAATACCTCCAGTTTGCCTGTAGTAATATGGATGAACTCTGTGGCGGAGCCGTGTTGAGTTTTCAGTGTACTTCCGTCAGCTGCCTGTGCTCATGACTAATTTGTTTTGCAAATCAAATGCTATGACATTACAATTGCAGAATTCATTATGTTTGCCGAGGGAATGTAGCTTATCATCATTTATCATACATCACACGGTTTTGTTTTCTGTCTCTCTCGCTCTCCTGCTCCATCTTTCTTACTCTCTCTCACACACCCAGCAAAATACCGACAGAAATAAGCATTGAGAAAACACACTGGCACACTGATTGGTGTAGACGTTCAGCCGCTCGGCTTATTTGCATGAGGCTCGGCCGTGATCTTTGCCTTACAAATGAGATGTGATTGGTCAGATTGATGAATGGCTCATCAAATCAGTGCAAAACGTAAAGCCTGTTTCTAAACCTGCAATAAAAACCATCACGGTTGAAACCCCAAAGATGATTCATTTGGTTTATGTGTCATGTTTTGACATAGCATTTATATTTTAAAAAATATCCAAATGTATTTTTGTTAATAAATACCCACATTTATATTTTGTTGGTAGAGTTTATAAAGTGTTTAAACATTTTATTTCAATTAATATTATTTTGATTGTTTATTTTTGTCTGTCTATTTTAATATTAGTCCTTTTTATCTACACATTTACATTAAATTACTTTAAATTTAGCTTTCATTCAGAGGAGTCTAAGCACTATTAAAACCGTGTCTATTTTTACCTTTTGCAAGTGAGATGTGATTGGTCGGATCGATGAATGGCTCATCAAATCAGTGCAAAAGGTTAAGCCTGTGTCTAAACCTGCAATAAAATCATTGTGGTTGAAACTCCAAAGACAAATGATTTGGTTTATGTGTCACATGTTTTTACATTGAATTTCTATATTTTTAAAATACCTGCATGTAATTACATCTGTGTGTTTGCAATACAAAAAGATCACAATACTACAGTGTAGTTATTTTTTGATGTCAGCACAAGTGGGACTGAAATTAGAAAATGTTTAACCCTTTAACCATCAGCTCTATTGAAAATGACAAATTCAATATAAATAGTTGGAAATCTCTTTTGTTTAGTGAAATAAAAAATGGATGTTTAAGTTCATGAAAATAATATAACAATAAATGTGTATGTTATCATATCATTTTATATAAATATGTATTTTATAAAACTAGTTTACCCTAAAATTGATGGAAAATCTAAGCAAAATATTTGAACAAATTAAAATTCCAAATTTGAAGTTGATATCTCAAAAAATAGTTTTCAATAGGATTTAGTTTCAGCACAGTACCAGGGGTGGCCAAACTTTGTCCTGGAAGGCCAGGGTCCTGCACAGTTTAGCTCCAACTCTAATCAAACCACCTGCTTATAAATTTCTAGTGCTGTTAGCATGTCTAGCATGTTAAGCTGTGCTTAATTAGTGTTGGAGCCAAACTGTGCAGTAGAGATCTGCGCGGGACTAAATTTTGACTCCCGCTCCCGCCCGCACCCGCCAGGTTTTAGCCCGAACCCGACCGCTCCCGCTTATATTAAGAATTTATTGTCCCGCTGCCCGACCCGCCCCGTTTTCTGGCCGCCGCGCCCGATCTCGCTAAAGAGCGGGGGAGAACAATCCCTGCACACACACACAGACAAATCTCTATCTCTCTCATACACTAACACACACACAAGCACCAAGCAGACACACAGGCGTTTGCTGTTATATCAACTCAAAGGCTTGTAATACCATGTATCAAGTACCAATGTAATACCAAAAGGTTTTATATAAAGGTATATAAATACTGAGTCGCGCCAGCTCCGGGCCGCAGCGCACATTACTCTCGGGCCGATTCCGGTGTGGATGCGGCAGCGTCGGCTCGCTTATGGAATCGGGCAGTGAGTCCACAAGCATCCGGAGTCCGGCAGCCGGAGCCAGGTTGAGTGGTAAGTCTCCGGCAGGCGAGAATCTAGCCGGAACTGGCCCGAGTGTATTTTGCTATCTGGGAAAGCTCTCTCTCTCTCTCTCATTCGCGCACGCGCACTAACATACACACACACACAAGCACCAAGCACACACACAGGCAAAGCTCTCTCTCTCTCTCTCTCTCTCTCTCATTCGCATAGCAATATCCGCGATATTGCTAGACAGCCCGCTCCCATCCCAAATTAAACCCGTTGACGACCACTCCCGCGATTTATTCGGAAATTTATTCCCGCGCCGCAGAAATCTGGTCGGGTCCTGCGGCGCCCGCGGGAGAGCCGCGGGAATGCAGACCTCTACTGTGCAGGGCACCGGCCCACCAGGAACAAGTTTGGCCAACCCTGGTTTAAGTAATATGAACAATACTTTTTACAATATTTGTGAAATAGATATCTAATTCTAAAGAAGTATGGGCAGTTTAGTGGTATTTGATTTAGATTTAGAATCTAAAACAATGTTTAAAAACAACATTACTAAGAATCTTTAGTTTTTTTCCACAATGGTAATAATATATGACAAAATATACATGTTCAGACCATTTTTGTTAGATTTAGATTTGGATTTAATTGCTCATGGAGAGTGACAGTAAAGGGTTCAATTTAGTGTTTTTATTATTATTACTGTTATGGTTATTTATTGTTATCATTTGTTTTCATATTAACCTTTTCTTACTTTCCTTTTAATAACTTAAAATTTCAATTTCACTCAGTGTAGACCAGACACTAATAAAACAGCGTCTGTTTTTGCCTTACAAATGAGATGTGATTGGTGGAACTGATAAATGGCTCATCAAATCAGTGCAAAGAAAAATACAAATTTCTAACCTGAAAGCAAAACCACCAAGGTCGAAACCCAAATGATGATTAATTTTGTTTATGAGTCTGGGAAGTTTTATAAGACAGGCTGGCCTGACCGTACCAGCAGTGGTGACCATCAGGATCTTGTTGTTGTCTGCATAGCTGCTCTCTCCTATTGAATTGAGAGCGTTGACTGAGAAGTTGTACATAGTTGAAGGGTTGAGGCCTGTGACTGTATATACAGTAGCTGTTGGAGGAAACACGTCTACATACATGTAGCTTGCAGATCCTGCCCACTGGTACCTGTCAAACAGATGGGAATGTTTTTACGCGTTATCTTTCATTATTATTTATAGCAAACATTTCTAAAAGATTTACTTACTTAGCTTTCTTAATAAATTTTATGTTTTTAAATGATTCTTGAATTTTATATAATTTTGATTTTTGTTTTAAGCATTAATACATTTTTGGTAAAATTTTACAATAAGTCTTAGTGAAGAGGATAACTTTGGACTTTAATAATTAATGTATGAGTAAATGACATGAGATGAATACAATTTAGCAAAGTATTTTTATAAATATCCTCTTCTACATATATCCTCCAAGTCTGAGGCCATGGTGCTCCACCGGAAAAAGGGGGTTTGCCATCTCCAGGTTGGAGTAAAATCCAATTATCTTGGGGTTTTGTTCACGAGTGAGAGAAGGATGTAACGTGAGATTGACAGGCGGATTGGTGCAATGGCAGCAGTAATACGGTCGATGTATTGGTCCGTTGTGGTAAAGAAGGAGCTGTGTCGAAAGGCAAAACTCTAGATTTACTGGTCAATCTACATTCTTACTCTCACCTATGGTCATGAGCTTTGGGTCATGACCGAAAGGACAAGATCTTAAATACAATCGGCTGAATGAGTTTCCTTCGCAAGGTTGCAGGGCTACCCTTATAGATAGGGTGGGGAGCTCTGACACCCAGGAGGAGCTCGGAGTAGAGCCGCTGTTCCTCCACATCAAGAGAAGTCAGGTGAGGTGGCTCGGGTATCTGTTTTGGATGCCTCCTGGAGGTGCTCTAGGCATGTCCCACTGGGAGTAGGACTCAAGTAAGACCCAGGACATGCTAGAGAGACTGTGTCTCTTGGCTGGCCTGGGAGCACCGTGGGATCCCCCCGGAGGAGCAGCAGGAAGTGTTTGGGAAGAGGGAAGTCTGGGGTTCTCTCTTGAGACTAATACCCTTGTGAATGAAAATGAATGAAAAAACGAACGAATAAACAAATAAATAAATATACTATTTTATTTTGCGGCACGGTGGCTCAGTGGTTAGTAAAATCACCTTACAGCAAGAAGGTGACTGGTTCATGTCCTGGCTGGGCCAGTTGGCATTTCTGTGTGGACTTTGCATGTTCTCCCCATGTTCCTCCAGGACTAATGGTTTCCCCCAGAGTCCAAAGACATGTACTATTAGTGAATTGGATGAACTAAATTGGCCATAGTGTTTTTCCTGCAAGACGGCCTCGGCTGGAGAAAAACAACTTCTCCCGGATAGCAAGATAAGGAGACGCTCTGAAATTCCTGCTCCCTGTCAAGGACACCTGTTGGACTCTACAGGCTTACACACACACACAGCTACAGATAGACAATCACCACTTAGCCCCTCATCCCATGCCTTCAATATATATTCACTATACAGAAGTATAGTGAATATGTAACAAATAAAGGCCTGATTGAAACTGAAATTGAAATTGTGTGTGAATGAGTGTCTATTTCCCAGCACTGGGTTACAAATTTGATGAATGAATGAATAAATAATTTTAATAAGAAAAATTAATATAGACATTATTTTATTTATTACTTTAAAATAAATGTGCATTAATAATATTTGACACTAAATTATGTAAAATATGTATAGTAAGGTTACATTTTTTAAACATTAATTTCAATGGTAACAAACCACCAGTGAAAGCTATTTATTTATATTTTATTTAATTTGTTTTACAAATAAAAAAGAATCTACATCCACAGCTTATATTATAATAAAATGGGCTTGGGCTAACATAATCTAACAATAAATTGTGAATTAAAATTACTGCAACTGGAGTTTTTCTTTTATATTGTTTCTTTTTTATATAATTTTTTGCCATGTTTTTCAATGCTTGCAAATTGTAAATTTACATTACATTGTAAAACTCTTAATAGCTAATTGTAATCCTTGGTTGTATGTTTGCACTCCTCACATATTGAATCCCACACTTTCAAACCTGATGCCAAACATTTGGACAAAACATGCCTCATTTACAATACAAAAATAAACACAGCTGCATTTACTATGAGGTAATCACATCACACTTCATTTACATAGAAAGTAATGTTTATACATCAGTCAAAGTGAAAGGTGTGCAGCACTGTTGACACACTCCAGACTGATTGATATAACACACCAACAACACACACCACATGTTTCAGACACCTCACAGCGGCATTTATGACAGCTTCACCTGACACGGAAGATCTGTGTCAAACCACCGTCAAATCCAGGCATCCACTCCAGAGTAACGGAGGTCTGGTCGACACGGAGCAGCTTCAGGTCTGATGGCGGATCAGGGTGGTCTGAGAGACAGAGAAACACAGAGCATTTAACAACAACTAGTGCCTAAAGGGCCGTTCACAACAGGGCCACAACATGACCAGACTGCTTCCTGCTGATAGAAAGACAACAGTAACTCAAATAACCACTCGTTACAATCGAGGTCTGCAGAAAAGCATCTCTGAATGCACAACATGTCCAACCTTAAAACAGATGGGCTACAGCAGCAGAAGACCGAACCGGGTGCCACTCTTGTCAGCTAAAACAGGCACTGTACTCAAAGGGCCTCCACAGTCACCAGATCACAATCCAATGGAACACCTTTGTGTTGTGGTGGAACGAGAGATTGGCATCATGGATGTGCAGACAACAAATCTGCAGCAACCGCGTGATGCTATCACGTCAATATGACCCAAAATCTCTGAGGCATGTTTCCAGTACCTTGCTGAATCTATGCCACAAAGGATTAAAGGTGCAGTAGGTGATTGTCTTCAGAAACATTTTTTGTTGTGCTGGTTGAAAGTCTCTTCACAGTTCAATAGTAATGATTACAGTAAATGATCTAAATGTGTTTATATGTATTTTTATATTCTGGGTAAAGCATTAAACAAAAAAAATGTTCATCCAATTAAATAGAGTCGGACCGTCATCTCCCTTAATTCCGATAAGCTGGTCAGACTGTCTGTCAACATATAGATTCCGACTTCTGTGCATGTGTTCACGCAGATCCGCCATTAGCGCGTGCCCGTCTGCATCACAAACGCATGCGCGCGAGCGAGCTGCGGGCCGCTCGCAGATGCCGAGTCGGAGCCGGATGCGCCGGAGGACAGCCGAACTCGGGCCGATTACTGTAAAGCAATGCACGGGTATAATTCGCTCTTAAAGCAGCCGCGCGGTCACGAGACGGACTGGGAGAAATCAAATGCTGAATTGAAACTTTTAAATACCTGAATCAATGTTGGAGTTACTTTAGCACGCTGGAGGAAGGACGACATTATGGCTGAAGTATTACTGTTAGACAGGTAATGTTCTGATTTGAAACTATTTTGTTATATTGTGTTCTGTTATGAATGACTTATATGCACAGACGTGTTGTTCAGCCACTGAAATATCCTGGTGAAAGATTGATGTGATTATTTTCAGTTTCATAAGGTTCTTTGTCAGCATCTATAATGTAGATTTATATTTAGTTTAACAAAAAAACACCAGCAAATAGCGATATACCGCCTAACCTGCTTTATTGAGCTGAAGTTGCTTTTATATTCACATTGGGTCATTTTTGAACAATGATAGTCTTCCTATACTGTTTACCATGCTACTCTGAATATTCGCTCTGAAATAGCATGTGGCTAAGTATAATAAATGTAATCCCTGCACGGTGCTGGCACTAACTAACTGGCGAATGACCTAAACTAGTGGGTTGTCTGTCGGCTGTTGCGCGCGATCGCGATTTCAGGGGGTGTGGCTTTGAATCACAGTCCCTCCCCGCCGACCAAAGATAATATGCTAAGCGGTTAGCTTTTTGGCAGATCACCTACTGCACCTTTAAGGCAGTTCTGAATGCAAAAAGGGGTCCAACTCGGTACTAGTAAGGTGTACCTAATAAAGTGGCCGGTGAGTTAACCTAGTTGAGCTATAGAAGAGAAATGAACAGACAATACTGTACAGAGAGACAGAAATAATGGGTCAATACACTTCACCATGAAACCGCTCAATTATCTTGTTGGCACTGGTGGGGCAAGGGAAAGGGTCAGGCCAAAAATCACAAAAATTGCAAGGAGCCAAATTCTGCACCACTTCATTCCCCGGTGGACTGATGATAAGAAGCACATCAAATTTATTATCGCTGCGTCAGATTAATTATGAATATTCACCGCAGTTAAAAACAGAGAAGGAGGTGTGGACAAAAGAGGCGGATATTAGATTGTATTTCAGGGTTTTTATGATAAACATTAAACTTGCCTGCCTGAGTCGATTCCACAGAGGAAAAGAAAGAGAGAGAGAGAGAGAGAGAGAGAGAGAGAGAGAGAGAGAGAGAGAGAGAGAGAGAGAGAGAGAGAGAGAGAGAGCTGATAACAGCAGAAAAACATTCAAGATTACTACTAGAAACAGAGATCTAAAGAAATATTCCGGGTTCAGCACAAGTGCATCTGTTTCCACGGCAAATCATTGAACTCTATCCTGTGTTCATTAAAAAAGTAACAAACAAATAAGTAAATCTGAGGCTCCAGGGAGTGCAGAGATGGTTCATGGAATTTTTGGAAAGAAATGACATTAAAATGTATAAATAAATTTAAATAAATTACTAATTAACTAAATCATTTACAATAATAATAAAAAAACTAAATAATATAAAGATAATTGTGATAAATAAAAAAGATAAATGCATGCATAATTGTGAAAACCTTTGATTAAAATAATAATTTATGCACAATACAGAACAATAATAATAAATAATATTATATTTATTAATAATAAATGAATACAATCATTTATGCAAACTATGATTAAGATAAATAAATAATTTATAATTTGATTATGATAATGGACAAAGAAAATCAAAATAACTTCTTTCATTCACTCATTAATTCACTCGTTTATTCGTTCATTTATTCACTTACTCATTCGTTCGTTCATTCATTCATTCATTCATTCATTCATTCATTCATTCATTCATTCATTCGTTCGTTCATTCACTCATTCATTTGTTTGTTCATTCATTCCTTTGTTTGTTGATTTGTTCATTAATTCGTTTGTTCGTTGGTTCATTTGTTTGTTCACTCGTTTGTTTGTTCATTCATTCATTCAATCATTCATTGGTTTATTTGTTAGTTGTTTGCTTGTTCATTCATTCGTTCATTTAAACATTCATTCGCTCATTCATTCATTCATTCATTCATTCATTCATTCATTCATATTAAGACTTTTAGAAACTTTTGTTTTCAGTTCACATTTTCATTTTTAATTATGAGCTATATATTACATTAAACTTATTATATTAAAAATGATTTTATATCACATCACATCACTTCACGTCATATCATATCATATCATATCATATCATATCATATCATATCATATCATATTATGAGCTATAGATTATACATTTGTCAATGACATTACAGTTTTTCTTGTTTGCTTCGACCTGATTAAAGAAACTAGGTTCCACTTCATTTTCATTATCACTATCCCAGCAGAGCAGAAGACAGGTCTTGCAAATGTGTAAACCCTTTCTCATTTGGTTGACACATTTTCCCCACCATTTTTCAAAACATTTAACACTGATGTCATTCAAGCAGTCCAAACTCCATTGTTTTAGGTATGGTAACCAAACAGAAACCATCTATTCCTAACCATTAGAAACTACCAAGATCAGTATGAATTCACTGAAGCACTGTTTTGACACTCCTTCACACAAATCTTCAATTAGCAATCAGTCTGCAAACCTCATAATAATGGTGGAAGGTCTGTGTTGTTCTGTGCCAGCATGGATGAAGGAGGTCAATAGTGGCTATGTCCTAGAGTATACTCCCAAAAGATTTGACTGTATATTGATTTACATGTGTTTTCTCTAATATTTACAGGAATTTTATTTTTTTGTCAGTTTTTTTTTTTTTAACAGTATTTCAGTTTTCAGCCACAGTTTGAAAAATGTCCTGAATTCAATATAAATTTAATCAAAGCATTTCTTATTCTGGATCCAATTCTTTGCAAAAAAGGCAAATTTGACAGCCCAAATAGAAAGACAACAAACAGCATTGGCAATAGGCTACAATGGCAAGCAATGGTGCACTGAATTCTGTATTTTGTATTTTGTTGTCCATTGTGTAATGATTAATTGAAAGAGTTCATATACTTGTTTTCAAGTTGTGTTGTTTGAAGATAAAACTAGCTTTTGTTGCATATTTTAAATGTTTTGACACGGTATGTGCCTTTTGCAAGCAAAATGTGTCATTTTGACCATGAGTGCTTCTGTTTAGGCCTGTGTGTTAACTGTTTTGAAAATGTGGAGTTTCAGTTGACGGCTGCATCAAAGCAATTGAGAAAAACTGTAAAACAACCTCATCAACCAAATATGAACAAAGCGAAATAACAAATCTAATATGACTAAAACATGAACAAAATGCCTTATTATTCTATATGTAAGAAATTACCTGATGACTCCTCTGAGATGTTCTAAAGAAACAAAGAGGTTGTTTGCAATCTAAAAAAGGTAACAATCTAAAAGTATTAAAGAGAGAGCCAACGGTCACTGTGAGAGAGCAGTGTCAGATCGATCAAACCAATTGTTGTGTAAACAAAGGGACAGAGTGAGAAAGACCGGACGTTGATTACCACAACTGAATAATTAATATCACAATTGGTGCTGCGGCTGAGCAAAACAAAATCTCATCGCTTTCATGGCTCTGCTCATCATCTTTGTGTGCGTTTATGAGTCGCTGACACCCAATCGCTCGTGTCTGTTTGTTTTCATTCATTATGATTTTATTTATTCATATATTCATGCTAATTCCCGCTCACCTTTGAATGTGGGTCAAGAGAAGGTGAGAAGCTGACCGCTCATCGAATGCTTTCAGTCATACCAGAAGCTGTGTTAGGCTTTCTTATCATCTACAATTTTTAGCAACAGGGTTGTACAATTGTATTTCTTTCATTCCTTTATCCATTTATTTATTCATTTACCCATTCATTCGCTCATTCATTGTCTTTCACTCATCCATTCATTTATTTATTCGCTCATTCATTCGTTCATTCTTTCATTCATTCATTCGCTTATTCATTCACTCTTTCGCTCATCTATTAATTTATTCGCTCATTCATTCATTCATTCATTCATTCATTCATTCATTCATTCATTCATTCATTCATTCATTCATTCACTCTTTTGCTCATTCATTCATTTACTCGCTCATTCATTCATTTGCTCATTTGGTCTTTCATTCACTCTTTTGCTTATCCATTTATTTATTTGCTCACTCATTCATTTGCTTATTCATTCACTCTTTTGCTCATCCATTCATTTATTAGCTCATTCATTCATTCATTCGCTCATTCATTCACTCTTTTACTCATCTATTCATTCATTCATTCGCTTATTCATTCACTCTTTCGCTCATCAATTCATTTATTCGCTCGTTCATTCATCCATTCGCTCATTCATTCACTCTTTCACTCATCCATTCATTTATTCGTTGATTCATTCATTCATTCACTCTTTTGCTTATTTATTCATCCATCTATTTACTCATTCATTCATTCATTCATTCATTCGCTCATTCATTCACTATTTCGCTCATCCATTAATTTATTCTCTCATTCGTTTGCTCATTCATTCACTCGTTCACTCATCTATTCATTTATTTGATCATTCATTCATTCATTCATCCATTCATTCATTCATTCATTCATTCATTCATCCATTTAGTCACTCATTCATTTGCTAATTAATTTCTTTATTCATTTATTTATCAAAAAAGTATAATAAGACCTTGTTTATTAACTTGTTTTCAGTTTACATTTTCATTTTTGTTTATGAGCTATATATTATATTATATTGTATTTTATTATATTATTGTGAGCTATAGATTATGAATTTATTTGTTTCAGTGAAAAACTGCTAAATATGAACAAAGTAATATCAAAAACTATATATCTAATGTAAGACTAAAATATGAACAAAAGACCTTAGAAATTGTAATTCTGGTAATAGTCTTCTAACTTATGTTTTCGATACTATAGAATGATAGCTTGCTGTACTCATATCTGTAAGACCAAAGATAACAATATTATTTTACACATTTTTAAGAAGAAATCTGTCCTCTCTAAAGCCTCTTGCACACACAATTTCATTGATAGCAAACGCAGCTTGATCATTTTCAAATCCAAAATACTAAAAAAAAAAAAAACACTGTCAGTTTTGATCTGTCAAAATGAGGGTCAGCCTTCAGATTTTCCCATCACTGCTAAAAAAATATTTGTATAAACATGTTATAGTTAATGCATTTGCCTATCTTGTACATACTGGTGCTGAGGAGCTGGATGTCCAGAGAATCTTCGCCCATGCTGTTGTGAGCGGTGCAGGTGAATATGGCATAGTCCAAAGCCGCGCTTACATTTATGACTGTTAGGATGCTGGTGTGGATGGTGCCTGTCGACTCGGTTGTCTCCTCATACCTGTGTGAGCCCACATAAACACTGATATCAACACTAATAATATGCAAATGTTATATACAAATGTACATTACATTTTATCTCCATAGGGACCAGAGACAAACAGCTACAACTACAAGAACAACTACTACTACTACAACTACTACAACTACAACAACTACTACTTCTACAAATACAACTACCACAACAATAACAACAAAAACAACTACTACTACTACTTCTACTACAAATACAACTAAAACTACAGCAACTACTACTACTGCAACTACAACAACTACAACAACAACAACAACTACTACTACTACTACCACTACTACTACAGCAACTATAACAACTACCACAACAGCTACTACAACAACAACAACTACTACTACTACTACTGATACTACTACTACTACTACTATTACTACTACCACTACTACTACAGCCACGACAACAACTACCACAACAACTACTACAACAACAAAAACAACAACTACTACTACTACTACTACAACTACCACAACGACAACTACTACAAATACAAGTACTACAACAACTACTAATACTACAACAACTACCACACCAACTACTACAACAACTACTACAAACACAACTACTGCAACTACAACAACATCAACTACTTCTACTAAAGCAACAACTACAGCAACAACTACTACTATTACTACTACCACTACAAATACAAGTACAACAACTACAACATCTATGACTAAACCAACAACAACAACAACTACTACTACTACTACTACTACTACAAATACAACAATACCAACAACAACTACTACTACTACTACTACTACAGCAACTACAACAACTACCCAAACAACTACTACAACAACTACAACAAATGCAACTACTACAACTACAACAACTACTACTACTACCACTACTACTACAGCAACTACTACAAATATAACTACTAAAACAACTATTACAACAACAACAACTACTACTATTACTACAACAACTACATCAACTACAACCACTTCAACTACTACAACTATAAATACAACTACTAAAACTATAACAACTACAATTACTACAACTACAACAACAAATACTACTACTACTACTACTACTACAGCAACTAAAACAACTACTACAACATCTAATACTACAAATACAACTACAAGTACTACAACAACAACTACTACAAATACAGCTACTACAACTACTACAAAAACAACAACAACAACAACAACAACTACTACTCCTACAATTACAACAACTACTACTATTACAAAAACAACTACTACAAGTACTACAACAACTACAAATACTACCACTACAAACACAAGTACTACAACTACTAAAACAACAACTACAACAACAAACACAACTACTACAACTACAACACGAACTACTACTACAACTACAGCTGAATTACCTCAATTACTGTTTTACATGGATAATACTGTCAAAAAATTAGCAATATTGACGGAGCAACAAAACAAAACAAAACAAAACAAAACAAAACAAAACAAAACAAAACAAAACAAAACAAAACAAAACAAAACAAAACAAAACAAAACAAAAAACAAAACAAAACAAAACAAAACTTCAAGAGCAAATCACCTGGGGTTGCCGAGGTCCAGCGGGAACCCATTTTTGGCCCATCTAAATTGAACACGAGGAACACCTTGAGCCTGACACACCACATTAGCATCGTTGCTGCCATCCCCTCGACTGGCCACTTTCCTCCACTGTGGCCCCTTCTGAAGATCTGGAGCAACTGCAAGAACACACAACAGGTTCAAACTCATTCATTAGACAGATTCCAGTTGTCCAGACCAGACCATATTACTATTTAATAATAATAATAATTTATCCATAATATACAACATAAAATAAATAAACAAACAAATAAATAAATAAATAAATAAATAAATAAATAAATAAATAAATAAATAAATGAATAAATAAATAAACAAATAAATAAATAAATTAATTAATTAATTAATGCAATTCATTCCTGCATCAAAAAAAGCTATATTTAGAACAGTCTCCAATGCATTTCACAGATCAATATAACACTCATTTAAAATGAGTTAAAACAACACAATTATTGATTTTTGGGGGGACAGCTCAATTGATTTTGTTTAATCCACTTAAATTTGTAAAAACAAATTAAAAAGCTTGATTGCACACAATTCCTTCATGTTGTCCCAACACAAACTTCTTAAGTTAACTTAACTGTTTTTCCAACTTTAAGTGAATTGAACATAAAACAGTGAAGTTACCTAAAAAAAAAACCTCTCAAGAATTGTGTTGATTCAGCTCATTATAAACAAGCAGCTTGAACAGACAACAATATTTTTATTTTTGAGTGTAAATGTTGAAAATAATTGCACCGATTAATATTTTTATGCAGACCCTAATATATACAGAATCATGAACACACACACACACGCACACACACACACACACACACACACACACACACACACACACACACACACACACACACACACACACACACACACACACACACACACACACACACACAGAAGCTGTCACTCATTCATTCATCATCTTGGTCCCTTGTTTATCCTCATAACATCCATGTATAAAAGAACGACATCTTAACTGTCTTTCGTGAAACAGTGTTGTCGTTTAACGTTTAGTAAATTGGAGTCATTTAAAGTAGGGTCAATGTGCAAAAACACGTTATGAATGCATGCTACATTTTCGACTGTACAGTGTGTTTTCTTTTCCTTAAAATGCACAGAGTTTTTAGCTAAGGAACATTTTCATTTGGCAATTAATGACAGTCGGACAGGCTCATCCACTTTTTCAATCTTTTTCAGTCTCCTCATGAAAGCCGGCGTATCAGGGCGCTGCTACATTAAAAACATATGATTCAATTCGCATCATCTGATTGGTTCTCAGGACACAGCGGCTTTTGCTGTCGCTGATGCTGCGATTTAGATGATTTAAAGCAAATCAATTTGTTGAAAATGTACTACATGCCTCTCCCTCTCTCTCTCTCTCTCTCTCTCTCTCTCTCTCTCTCTCTCTCTCTCTCTCTATATATATATATATATATATATATATATATATATATATATATATATATATATATATATATATATATATATTCATGATTCTGGTATGGAAAATGTTTAGGACAGCATTTATTCAAAAATAGTTTAATGGATTTTTTAATGTTAAGTTAAAAAACAAACAAACAAACTCACAGCGTACAATGAGCTGTCCTTCCACACTGCCAGTAGGTGAAATGCCGTTGTCTGCTGTACACTGGTAAACACCTGCACGGTCACGAGTCACCTCATATATAGTCAACACGCCAGTGCCGTCATCTTCACTTTCCTCTCCAAGTTCATCTCTTTCTCCTTCACCCTTTATATTAAAAAGAACTGATTCTATATTTTTTAAATACAATTTGCATTTACATTAATTCAAGTGTCTTATTGAAAACAAATTAAATTTAAATAATTCAGAGCTTGTAAAAAACAAGATTTCTATTTGAAAAATAATAATAAAAAAAAAAAAAAATATATATATATATATATATATATATATATATATATATATATATATATATATATATATATATATACATAAATTTTCCTCTAGCTTATTCCCTTATTTATCAGGGATTGCAACTGTGCAATGAACCGCCAACTATTTAGTTTTAACCAATTTACCTATAGCTCATGTCTTTGGACTGTAGGGGGAAACCAGGTCACCGGAGGAAACAGCAGATCGTCTTGATTAGTGATGCCCAAACTAACAAAGGGCCAAAGTTGGCCTATTATATCCTTTGATTTGGCCCACCAGAGGGAAAATGATTGGAAAGGGTTGGGGAAACCCTTTAACAGAGATTCTTAGTTTTATTTTAAGGTAACCTTTTGTTTGTTTGATTGTTGAGTGACAAAAAAGCGAGCTGAAATTAAATGATTTAATTAAATGTTGTAAATGAATCAGTTTTTTTTTTAAAAATGTACATACTGTCACAACAAATACGAGACAAAGCAGAAGACATCAGCATGCAAATCAATGCAAAGGCTAGTTCAGCATGACTAGGGTATTCAGAATTGCTCCATTGTTTTATAAGTGGAATTTTTTGTATGGTTTTATTGTAATAGGTTCATAAAAATAATAGAAAAATTAGAATGCATAGTAAATACGGTCAAAGTAAATTTTTCTACATATTTTTACATTTTATGAAATAAATTAGAAAATTACCCATGGCATCCTTAATGTAATACAGTTTGCGATGTTTACTTTCAAGCTTGGATTTTGGCCCTTCATAAGAAAAATTTCGGGCACCCCTGGTCTTGACTATATCCTCATGCCTTAATGCATTGAGTTACTGCCATGTGATTGGCTGATTAGAAATGTGCGCTAACAAGCAGTTGGACAGGTGTACCAATAAAAGTGGCTGTGCATATGTGTAAGTACCGGTGAGTGTTTACAGTGCATCCGGAAAGTATTTATAGCGCTTAACTTTTCCCACATTTTTTTTGTTACAGCCTTATTCCAAAATGGATTAAATTTTATTTATACACTCAAAATTCTACACACAATACCCCATAATGACAATGTGAAAAAATACTTTTTGAAATTGTTGCAAATTTATTAAAAATAAAAAACTTGAAAAATAACAAGTACATAAGTATTCACAACCTTTACTCAATACTTTGTTGATGCATCTTTGGCAGCAATTACAGCTTCCAAGTATTTATGAATATGATGCCACAAGCTTGGCACACCTGTCTTTGGTAATTTTTGTCCATTCCTCTTTGCAGTACTTCTCAAGCTTTATCAGGTTGAATTGGAAGTGAAGGTGTACAGCTATTTTCAGATCTCTCCAGAGATGTTCAATAGGATTTAGGTCTGGGCTCTGGCTGGGCCACTCAAGGACATTCACTGAGTTGTTGTAAAGCGACTCCAATGCTATTTTGGCGGTGTGCTTTGGGCAATTGTCCTGCTGAAAGATGAACCGTCACTCCATTCTGAGGTTAAGAGCACTCTGAAGCGGGTTTTCATTCAGGATGTCTCTGTACATTGCTGCATTCATATTTCTCTCTATCCTGACTAGTCTTCCAGTTCCTGCTGCTAAAAAACATCCCAGAGCATGATGCTGCCACCACAATGCTTGTATGTAGGGATGGTATTAGCCTGGTGATGAGCGGTGCCTGGTTTTCTCCAAACGTAATGCCTGGCATTCACTCCAAAGAGTTCAATTTTAGTCTCATCAGACCAGAGAATTTAGTTTCTTATGGTCAGAGAATCCTTCAGATGCCTTTTGGCAAATTCCAGGAAGAAAGTGGCTTCCGTCTGGCAACTCTACCATACAGACCTGATTGGTGGATTGCAACACAGATGGTTGTGCTTCTGTAAGGTTCTCCTCTCCCCAGAGAAATACGCTGGAGCTCAGGCAGAGTGAACATTGATCACCTCCCTAACTAAGGCCCTTCTCCCCCGATCACTCAGCTAAGATGGCTGGCCAGCTCTAGGAAGAGTCCTGGTGGTTTCAAACATCTTCCACTTACAGATGATGGAGGCCACTGTGCTCATTGGAGCTTTCAGAAAAGCAGAAATGTTTCTGTAACCTTCCCCAACCTTATGCCTTGAGACAATCCTGTCTCAGAGGTCTACAGACAATTCCTTTGTCTTCATGCTTGGTTTGTGCTGCTGGCACATCTCAAGAATGATCAGTGGAAACAGAATGTACCTGAGCTCAATTTGGAGCTTCACGGCAAAGGCTGTGAATACTTAAGTACAGGTGATTTTTCAGGTTTTTTACTTTTTATAAATCTGCAACTAAATTTGCTATTTAAATTAGCAATTTGCAATTTCAAAAAATCTTCTATCACATTGGCATTATGGGGTATTGTGTGTGTAGAATTTTGAGAAGATAAATCAATTTAATCCATTTTGGAATAAGGCTGTAACATAAAAAAATGTGGGAAAAGTGAAGTGCTATGAATACTTTCCGGATGCTCTGTATTAACTATTTAAAAAACAAACAAACAAAAAAAAAACATAAAAAAACGCCTGCAAATATAGAATCACACAGGTATAGAAAAGCCACAATCTCACAACCAAAAAGAGACAGACAGGGCTAAAGGAAGACAACAACTTCATACCAACATAAATTTTCACATATATGCACATAAAAACATAAAAACAGAAGGGCGGCTTGAAGTATCACAGATACCGTCTCCGAATATGGGGCACTTTCGATGCGCAAATGGTCAGAAACGGCCCCAATTGTGGCTAACGTTGAGAAATGTGGCCTTTGGAAAGGTAGCTTTAATGAAAGCTATTTTTCTCCATTTACACCAGAAGTATTAAGCATAAAGGTGAGACATCGTTGTAGTTAGAAGGGTGAAATATAGCTCAGAGTAGCTGTGACACATGGTGAGAAAAAAAGAAGTCAGAGAGAAAGAGGGAGTTGGAGACAAAGAGGAGAGATAAATAGACGTGATAAAAAGAGAGAAAGCCAGTGAGCTAGGCTAACAAAGCACGATATAAAGAAGGAATGGAGAGAATAAGCAAAACGGGAACGACAAGGACATCACTCACCATCCACTTCCATGAGAACATACTGGAGGTGATGGGATTGGCATCAGCAACACACAGTAAGTCTGCAGTGTCTCCTATGTTCACAAACACGGGGTCAGACTTCATACGAACAGTCGGGGAATCTGAAAAACAAATTACAGAAAAACAAAAACATCAATAAAACTATTTATTATATTAAATTATTAAAGTTTGATCGACACGGTGGTGCAGTGGATAGTGCTATTGCCTCACAGCAAGGTCAGTTGGCATTTCTTTGTGGAGGAAGCATGACCTCCGTGTTCGCATGAGTTTCCTCCGGGTGTTGCAATATCCCTGACAGTCCAAAGACATGGGCTGTAGGTGAGTTGGGTAAGCTAAATTGTCCGTAGTGTATGTGTGATGTCCTGGTCCTCCAGGTTGGGGGTTGAGCGTTGAGCTTACAACCCACCTAGATTAGAGCTGAATATCTTGGCCCGAACCCGAAGGGAACTGACGGGTTCGGGCTTAATTTCTATAATTTTAGACAGGGTCGGGTGGGTTCGGGTGTGCACTCCGGCTTGCGCAGTAAATGAACAGTCATGTGATGCATTTCGATTAGCATTAGAAAATAATCAAATCATTTGTTGCAATTTCAAAACCCATCCCTGCAAAGGTGAAACAAACGATGATGGAGAAGTCAAAAAGATCGACTTTTGCAGAGTGGAAAAATGTACAGCAAGCTGACAGGGAAAACGATGAGGTCACTCGCTACATTGAAACCGCTGTCATGGAAAATGAAATGGATGTTCTTGGCTGGTGGTAGATGAACAAGCAATCCTACCTAGAACTGGCAAAATTAGCCAGATCAGTAATATGCATCCCGGCTAGAAGCAGCAGCAGTGAAAGGGTGTTCAGTGCTACTGAAGTGAGCACCACGCTAAAGCCACCTACAGTGGATTCAATAATGTTCCTCCACAAAAATCCGTAGCCTTGGTGAGTAAAGTATTTTCAAATTATAAATAAATATTAATAAAATGATAACTGCACAATGTAGACAGAGTTTATAGGCTAATGTTGGCATTATTCTTTTATTATTCAGCTTCACCGTCGCCTTAAGGCTAGATTGTGAAGAGAAGTGGCGAAACAAATCCCACAGAGCTTTTATCTTAATTTCGTTTAATGCCAGATACCTGTCATAGTTTAGAATTTATTTTAATTTAATTTGTTAGGAAAGACTTATTTTTATTGGTGGGTTGCCCAATTTAAAGGCTAAGTGTATGAACCTAGGCCTATTTAAAGTGCTGAGATGTTGCAATGTTACAGAGAACCTATTTTATTTCTTTGTACCAACTTCTAAGTGACCTATAGCCTATGTTTATTATGAATAAACTATGTTAAAACTCGTATAAATAACTCATTCTTGAAAAAAGGCAAAAGAGCGGTGTGCATGTGCACATTTAAATAATGTCAGGCTGTAAACAGGATCGGCCTTTCAAAAAGATGTCAATCAAAATGCACTTGTCAGGCTCAGGCCATATTGGGGCTAACTTTTATAACCCCGATTACAGCTCTAACCTAGATGTTACGAAACACCAATATAGTGCGGCTAAATGACAACTATAATATAAATGTCCTTTGGAGTAAGTAAGTATTACATTCTGATCACTACCTTTGGTCCTGGCTTGGTCTGAAATTTTGAATGTACTCAAATAAGTCAAAGCAAAACAATAAAATGTTTTCAATAGCAGAAAAATAGCAGTAATAAACATTTTGATTTGAGATCCAGAATCTTTACAGTGAATTTGCAATGAAAAAGCCGAGTAGTATGTCCGAATTCATAGAATTCGAAAATCAGTATGCGAGAAGTAGCTGGATGACTTACTACTTCCGGCGAGATTCTGTAGTGCGCATCCCATGTATGCTGTGCTATCCCATTCTGCCTGCAAGCGAATTCATGAATGGGAGGAAACCTACGCAACTGACGCATGTAGGTCACGTGACCATGACAAAATGGCGGATGTAGTACGTCTGAATTCCATTCATACTTTTCACATTCATACTGTATAGAACATACTTTTCTAACGGCCGAGTAGTATGTTTAAATTCAAATGCAGTACCTACTGAGTAGGCGGTTTCGGACGCAACCTTGGTATCATGTTGCTAGCATAAAAAAACAAAGCTTCGACTTTGTGAAGCTTGAAATCAGAAGGTTGTACTAAAAATCCTAGAGAAAGTATGTTTAGTATGAATTACCTGCTGAAAAAAAAACAGCTTAAACCAACCTGGGCTGGTTGGCTGGTCGACGAGCCTGGTTTTTTAAGGGGTTTTGGTCATTTCCAGCCTGGTCTTAGCTGGTCAGGCTAGGAGATGACTAGCTAAAACCAGCTTGATCAGCCTAGCCAGGCTGGGAGCTCAGCCAAAACCGGCTACGTCCAGCTTAAAGCAGGCTGGTCAAGCTGCTTTTAGGTGGTCATTTTCCAGCTTGACCAGCTAAAACAAGGCTAAAAACCAACCTGGAAATGGCCAAGTAAAACCAGGCTGGTTGACAAGCTAAAACCAGCCAACCAGCCTAGGCTGGTTTAAGCTGTTTTTTGTTTTTTTTTTCTAGCAGGGAAAAATTAATTAACACACCGCTAGTGTGTTTCTAGCATAATTAGCATAGCAAAGTTGCTAACATATCTGTAGCTGGTTTGAACATGATTTTTGAAGAATATAATAATAATCTGCTTTAGTATACTGACTTAAGCATGTAAGCTAATGTTTTGACAAACTGCTAGCATGAATATTTCTTTAATTTTAGCAAGTAGCTAGTATTTATCATCAGATTGTTTCATTAATATGAATTAATGCTGTATGTTTTGTATGTTAATGCTGTTTTGTTAATGCTGTTGTCTAATATGCTATAGAAGGGATCAATCGGGGGGGCGGGGTTGGGGGGGGTGTATTGGTAAATGTAATGGGGGTTACATTTTATCACACTAAAGTGGTTCTAAACATTTATGAACTTCTTTCTTCCGGAAAATACTTCAGGAGGTACAAGATATTAACAAGACTGTTGGAAAAAAGCAGCCTTTGATGTAGCATGTACAAAAAACACTAATATAAACACATTCATTATATATTCCTTTGTGTTAAACAGAAAAAGGAAACTCAAACTGGTTTGGATCAAGTTAAGAATGAGTAAAATGATGGCAGAATATTAGTTTTTAGGTGAACTATACCTAAATTACAGTCCATAAAAGCTAGGTAGCTGCATATAGCAGTACTGCTAAGCTAATTGCAGTACTTTTAAGTGGTGGCAGTTTTCTCACTCCCATGACAGTTCAATTTCCACCTCAGCCGATTTCAATGGCAGTGCAAAAAAGATTTTAGAGGAAGGCAAACTTGCGGTGTTAGATTTTCTAAATTGGGACGCCAGAGTTGTCTTTGTTTAAGTCTTGATACAGTGTGTCTCAGCTCTTCCTGTTTGAATTATTCACAGTGCATGAAAAAAGCCATTATAATCAAGCTCTATTGTGATGTCGTGCAGTTCAAAAACGGTGTTATTTCAAAAACGGTGTTCCTGCATGGCTGGTTGCAAACAGTCATAAAGTCTCTGTCACTACAGCACAGGTCACACATGTAGGAACAGAGGTAATGCTTACTGAGGCAAATTAACAACGCTCTCGAATTAACTCCCCCTCCAAAAGTATCTGTCACACTCTGTCAGGATAACTGTGCTATTAAAAGGGATCAGAGAACATTAATGAAGAAGTGCATTTGCAGAAGCAAAGTAGATATTAGAGGGAAAAAATAAAAGCACGAAGAAGCTGATTTCATTAGCTATATATTTTTTTATAGCCAAGCAATTATAGCTGACATTTTATGCGCATGCACTGACCAGGTAAGACCTACGCAGATCTGTAGCAAAACAATTACAGGATTTCAGAATGTATTTGTTATTATTAATTTTATTTATGGCGGCTAACTGTAGATGTTCTCTCACAAAGATCTCTATTAAACCTTAGTTTCAAATATAGAAACAGAAATATATGCGTGCTTGACAGGAATACTTTTCAATTCGATAACTAAGTGAACACATTTTTCACAGTTAATTGTGTATAAACATTGCGTTTGTGCAGGAATAGTAATAACGGTTCTGGTTTTAATCACGATTTTACAACTTAAGAATGGGATTTGTATGAAAACTTGACAAAAAATATGGCTAATTATTTTATGATGTGCAATAAAGCCACGTATTAGATGTAATTTTAGTGATTCTCATGTTTTTGCTACTGTAAAACTAATGCTGTGCTTTCTATAGCGTACTGCGTAACTCAATTTACATGACATAAATCTAGCAGCATCTTTGTTATTTGCTGCTTGTTTTCATGTGTAAATAAGCCCAGATGGAGCTGTACTGACAAACAGCTTTTTGTCTTTTGTGGTTTCTATCAATTAAATCCCTAATTCTTTATTTTTATTCGCTCCCACACTGCATTTTTCACAGCTCATATTTACCTGAAAAAAAATATGAGGGAATTTATTCATGATCTAATTTAAAAACAACACAAAAAAAAGAGAGATCAAACGTATAAATAAGTATATTTATATTCATGAAATGTCTAAATAAACCAATAACAATCTATTTAAAAATTATAAAATAGAATTAACAGCTATATGCCCATCCTTCCATCCATCCATCCATCCATCCATCCATCCATCCATCCATCTGCCTATCCATCCATCCATCCATCCATCCATCCATCCACATATCCATCCATCCATCCTTCTATCTACATATCCATCCATCCTTCCATCCACCCATCCATCTACCTGCCCATCCTTCCATCCACCCATCTACCTGCCCATCCGTCCATCCACCCATCTACCTGCCCATCCGTCCATCCACCCATCCATCTACCTGCCCATCCATCCACCCATCCACCCATCCACCCATCCATCCATCCATCCATCCATCCATCCATCCACCTATCTATCTATCTATCTATCTATCTATCTATCTATCTATCTATCTATCTATCTATCTATCTATCTATCTATCTATCTATCTATCTATCTATCTATCTATCTATCTATCTATCTATCTATCTATCTATCTATCTATCTATCTATCTATCTACCCACCCATCCATCCATCCATCCATCCATCCATCCATCCATCCATCCATCCATACATCCTTCAATCTTGATTATATTACAATAATATTTAATTTTAAATTCATACACATTTAGGTACAGTATAGTTAATGAGTAAATATTTAGATTTAAATTTGATTATATTCACCAATTTTATTAAATTTAAACAATTCTTAATTACAGCTTGGACTAAAATATATCTCATCTATCATTTAGAAACATACTATACACTATGATACAAAACACACACATGTATTAGACAGATTCACACTTCCCTGCATTGGAAAGCAAATTTGACCGATGTTTTTTTAAGAAAAGTGGATGATTTTGGTGGTCTCTGTCAAAAAGTCACCAAAAGCCACGGATGCTGTGGATGTGCCTGATCTCCGTTTGGCCCCAGAGGATCATCTCCTCCAGCAAGTGGGCCATTAGCAGCAGTGTAATGTGTGTGTCGTGTTCAGTCCTCCTCTGCACTGCTCCTGATGGCCAAAACACGCTGAACGGCACTGCTGGTAAAAGCCATTCAAATGGCCCATGCATAATGAATCTGTAGCACTGTCAGCCACTATTGTGTGAGGACGTGCAGATCCATTAGTGCAGAAGGATTTGCAGGAACACGCAGGCCTGGATTTGAAGGACTGCTATTATTAAATCATTAAGGAAGTGGGAGGAACTGTTCTTTCTCTCCTTCAGCTGTGTGGGTTTCAATTGGCAAACAAATAAGTGGCACAAATATTGAGAACAGCTCAGATTAGATTTGCGAAGAAACTTTTGTTGTAATTTATAGAGAGGGGAATGAAATCATACTATCCTGACTGATGACATTCCAACAGTAAAATGTGTTTCTTGCACATTTACATTCTACACATTTACATTATTCCGTATATTTACAATCTAGATTGCTTTACAATGATTTACAATTTAAATGTGCTTGTTTAAACTACTTATTTTAAATGATTTGAATCAACACAACTCTGGTGTTTTTTTTAAAGGGAAAACTTAATTGTTTTATGTTCAATCAACTTAAAATTGTAAAAACCAATTAGCTTAATCGATTCACATTGCGATGAATTGTGTCGATTGTGTAGAACCCAGCAAATTTGACAATGTACATTCTGTTTGAAACAACTGGCATTGTAAATATTTAATATCTGTATTAATAGTTAATGTCTTCAGTTCATGTGACATTACATGTTATAAGCAGAGATGTGGACCCTTTGTCATTGTTGATGATAATATGATTTTGTATTCCAACCAGCATTGACTGCTAACATTATCATGATGCTGCACTGTTAACCCTTACTGTAGATTATGCAGTAAATAACTATAAAATAGCCAGTGTTTTGCTGTATTAAAAGGAAACAGTATTTTACTGTAAAAGGAGCAGGATTTGTATGAAATTTTGTAGTGCAAAGAATAAATTACAGTAATTTACTTTATGTACCCATTACAGATAGTTACTGTGATAATAAATGGTAAATTACTGCTCAACCATTATTACCCCATGTACTGCTTTATGTTGCTATATATATATATATATATATATATATATATATATATATATATATATATATATATATATATATATATATATATATATATATATACTGTTCAGTTTTGGTATGTGTATGGTCAGTATTGAGGAGAAAGTGAGACAATGCATTGATGATAAGCTAAATTTCTCTGCAGCCATCTCTGTGTTTTCTTTGGTTCCTTTTATGTTTTTAACATTGAGTATCAGGAGTCAACCAATGTCAATGTCACAGAGCTAATTAAAAGGTAAAGATATCGTCGAGATGCATTTAAAGGCAAAAATATTCACACAGAGCAACCAAATTATCACAATCATTTTTATAACTTTGTTTACTATTCTATAATTAATTTAATTTGCCTAGTTTAGCCAATAGTTAAGCTTTTAAATTGCACTTTAAGCTGAATATTAGTATTTTGCTAATTAACTAGTAAAAATGTGTTATTTAAAAAATATGTTAAACAGCACGTACAAACATTTTCGCAGAGACTCAATGAATTTGTTTGGAAAACTTCAAATGAAGTAGGTAAAAATGGCATTAACAGTATAGTATAAAGACTTTCCTAAATAAATGTATTAATCAGGTTATTTGTTTTTTATTATTACTATTACTACAGGTTTGGAACAACATGAGGATCAGAATATTTATTTATTTTTTATTTTTTTGCTTTGGATGACGTTTGTATATTGTTTGTATATTATTGTTTTTATTCAATGATATGTGCATGATTGTGATAAATGTAGGCAGTTCCTTTGAAAATATGCTATGTACCAAGGATGTCAAACTCCTGGAGAGCCGCAGCCCAGCAGAATTTAGTTCCAGCCCTTCTTCAACACACTACCTTTAGATTTAGTTTGATCAGGTGTGTTTAATTAGTATAACTGCACTGTTACTCTGTAGATTGTGCAGTAAATAACTGCAAAATAGCCAGTGTTTTGCTGTAATAAAAGAAAACATTTATTATTTATTAACACATTATTTTACTGTGAAAGGAGTAGACTTTGTATGAAATTGTGTAGTGCAAAGAATTAATTCCATTAAATTCTCTGATGGTTTATGTTGCTATTTATATAGACGTGCATTTTAAAGGCAGAAAATAATGATTTAGGCATCACCATACACTCCCACAGGCTGTCTGTCTTATTCTAAACACAAAGGTGTTAGAAATAGTTTTCAGAAAATGCTGGCCCTTTAAGGGAGCCAGGTGTTTGATTTGTTTACTGCTGAGTGCGCTCTATTCTCTGTCCATCAATTCAGATGTAGAGTCTGATATGTTTTAGGCTTTAAATAAGAATCTATAATGAGTAAGTAAAATGTGTTCAAATGTTTTTGAGGGTTTCTAAAATAAGGCTGTGTTTTAAGTTATATTGTTGTTATCTTGAACTGTGTACTTGAAAGCTACATTGTTAGCTAGTTAGCCTCTCCTCATATAACTTCTTACATTACTTTTGTTTAAGTATTTATTGGATATTGCATACTGCCATAATGTACAGATGCTAACAGTTGTATGTATCTTTCTGGCAACTCAGCCAAAATTAAATTCCTTCATCTCAGTAAGGTAACATTTGCACATCATCACAGGGAATCACAAAAACATGATACACATAGCCATCCACACACAAAAGCTCCACTGTCCGGTCCCAGGTTGTGAGTTTGTTGCTAAGTATTTTTCAGAGCAGTGTTTCCACCTATGAATTTATATTAGAAACAATAATAAAGTTTGTTGTCATGAGATAATTATAACAATAAAAGATTGGATCCTTTGGTTTTTCGGTGTTGCCAACTTTATTTTTTATAATTACTTACTAAAAATTTTATTGAGATTTAACACAGTTTTTAATTATTTAAAACTTTAAACTTTAAAATAATTATGTTGTGTTTTTTGCTGTTCATTTGCTGATCTACCTTCCTGCAGATTTCAGTTGCTATTCATTTCAAACACACCTAAACCAATTAATTAGGACCTGAACACCACTTGATAATTACAGGCAGGTGTGTTTGATATGGGTAGCAACTGAAATCTGCAGGAAGGTAGATATCCAGGAACAGGATTGAGCACCACTGCTGTATACCATGGGGGTCAAACTCCAAGTTCCTGGAGAACTGCAGGGCAGCAGAGTTTAGTACCCACCCTGCTTTAACAGTACCTGTAGATTTCTAACAAGCCTTAATTAGTTTGATCAGGTGTGTTTAATTAGAGTTACAGCTTAAAGTCCCTGTCACACTGCACTTTTCTTCCTATAGACTTCCATTCATACGCATGTGAGTACTGCAGACCTGGAATGATAGCTCATGCGACAAATTTCATAATTCGTAGCATTGGAAAGTTCAAGCTTGGAGAACGCTGACATGCGAAATCACATCATGTGATTGCTTGATACCAATCAAAGATCAGAACATGACCTCTCTGGCTTGCTTTTTCAATCTCTAATTATTTTGTTTTATTCCACTACTCGCTTTGTTTAATTCCACTTCGCAGTGCAGTATGACAGAATTTTGCTTGCTCAAATGTTAGTGTGACTGCAGCCTTACTGTGCAGACCTGTAATATGCAAGACAATATTTATATCTGCTGATTTCTTAATTTTGTTATACTTTTTCTGTTATTTATTTGTTTGGTGCCAAAACAATAAAATAAATTTGTCTGAAAAATGTTATGCCTTCTATTTTTAAATAACAGCTAAGAATACTGATTAATTTTAGTAACACTACAATAACTATATATGACATACTATTAATGTGTATGCAGTATAATGCTGTGATTTGTAACACTACAATACAGTAATTAACTGTACACAGTTTCCAGTTAGTTACCACTGCTGCTCTATTACAGTAATTAACTGGCAACACTGTTGCCAGCTACTCCCTGTATCGGTTCAGTTACAGTAAATAACTGGCAACACTGTTGCCAGCCACTCACTGTAATGGTTCAGTTACAGTAAATAACTGGCAACACTGTTGCCAGCCACTCACTGTAATGGTTCAGTTACAGTAATTAACTGGCAACACTGTTGCCAGCCACTCACTGTAATGGTTCAGTTACAGTAATTAACTGGCAACACTGTTGCCAGTTACTTACTGTAACCAAACTTTTACAGTGAGTGGCTGGCAACAGTGTTGCCAGTGTTCTACTGTAAAAAACCCTGGTAAGGTCTAACAGTGTGGCTAACCCCGCACTCAGCGATGTTTCATTAGTCCTACTTTTAATTAGTTCTCTCTCTAATTACTGCTAGTTTTTGATTTTTAATTCAAATTACATATTTATTCAGCTTTATCAGTAGATTATTAATCTTTTCTTTACAATGCCAGTTGTTCCTAACAGAATGTACATTGTCAAAAATGCTGGGTTCTACACAATCGACACAATTCATCTCAATGTAAATGGATTAAGTGAATTGGTTTTTACAATTTTAAGTTGATTGAACATAAAACAATTAAGTGCTAAGTCAAGAGCTTTGTTATTCCAACTCATTTTAAATAAGTAGGTTAAACAAGAACATTTACATTGTATGTATATATATATATATATATATATTTCTATATATATATATACATAATTCTGCTTTTTTAACCCCACCCATTGCCCTTGGTCCATGAAACAGAGTGTAAAGTGGAAGGGGCTTAAAGTTTTACCTTTAAGAAAAGGGACAGCACTACAACACCTGCACATGTCATCGCAGTCTCTTATTTTATATAAGATCGATGATCGCGACTGCTGTAGTTATTCTAGTTGCGTTGCTACTTTTTGGTAATATACTTCAGGACATCATTGAAGGCGTATATCATGTTATCATAATGATATAATTTGGCAATAAGCTTGTAACTGTGCTGTGTTTTTACACCATGGCCATATTCATCTACACACCAGAAAACAACATTAATATTATACCAGACACTGTAAAAAGGTCATTCGCAGCCACTAGACTTTCCTGACAGGGTATTGGAGTGACAGAATGTTGTGGGACTGCTAAACAGGAGTTATGATTAGGGATTATAGATAGCAATATTTAGTGTTTTTAATATTTTTTTTAAAAAAAAGCATAATGGTAACACATAAACACCAGTATGAATGTAGTAAGACATATGCTTGTTTGTTGTAAAAAAATCATAATAATGGCGGTGTGATGGTGTATTCTGAAAAATTTTTGTACCCCTTGGTTTCGATCGAGATCCTAAAAAATCTACATTTCAAGGGCTTTCTAGCCCTTTCTCTTAGCCCTACAGTGCTAAGGCTAATGTGAATTGGTATGACCCTACTCCTTCATGTGAACGTGCAAATTGAGGGGTAGGAGTAAGGGGTAAAGGGTAGAATTGTGATTGTGCCATGGTAATAATACAATACTGATAATCTATAAAGGCTATGTATGTGTAGGTCACCCTGCAGCCCAAGACCGGTTACTCAATGAAGCTAAACAGGGCTGAGTCTGGTCAGTAACTGAATGGGAGACCACATGGGTAAACTGGGTTGGAAGTGGTGTTAGTGAGGCCAACAGGGACGCTCAATCTGTGGTCCATGTGAGACCTACTGCCCCAGTATAGTGAAGGGACACCATACTGTCATTGAGCGCCGTCTTTTGGATGCAACATTAAACTGAGGTCCCGACTCTCTGTGGTCATTAAAAATCCTATGGCACTTTTCAAAAAGAGCAGGGGTGTAACCCAGTTGTCCTGGCCAAATTCCCCCAAAATCGGCCCTTACCAACCATGGCCTCTAAATCATCCTCATCCACTGAATTGGCTCAATGTCTCTCCACTCCCCCTATAGCTTGTGTGGTAAGCGCACTGGCGCTGTTGTCCTGTGTTTGTCGTCGCACCATACAAGTGGATGCTGCACACTGGTGGTTGTGTGGCGAGACCCCCTCATAATTGTAAAGCACTTCGGATGTATGGCCATCCATGACAAATGCGCTATATAAATACACATTACTTACTTACTTACATGTAAAGGTATGTTTTATATGTATATTATAATACATGTAATACTTGTATATAAAATAAAATAAATTTAAATCATGAAATGACATATTAAATCATTATAAAAGGTTTTGCTGCCTAAAATTTTGGTGGAAAGATGAATATTCTAAATGTGCATATTATTTTAACAGTAGAATGTTTTATTAATTCCTTTAATTAATTAATATAAGTCTGTTATGGTTTCCGCAATAAAAATATTAAGCAGTATAACTTTTTCAACAACAAGTTATTTTATATCTAATTTGAAAAAAACAACAAAAAAAACAAAAGCCAAACATTTTTTAATACTTTACACTAATATGTGATACTTTGAAATAAATATATGCGATATTTCCAACTAAAATATATATATATATTTTTTTTTTTTCTGTGCACTTTTTGTAAACAAAATAATTTCCACTTGAAAAATCACATATTCATAACACATGAATCAAACCTATGATAACACGTCATAGTTTAGAGTTGCTCACATTGTACATCCAGTCTGAGTTTGGTGCGATTGCTCCCCTCCGCGTTGGAGCACTCGATGATGTAATCGCCCCCGTCCCGCCGAGACACGTTCACGATCTCAAGAGTCCAGTCACTGAAGGTATAACGAGGATCTCTTTCTGTCACAAACACATACAAGAGACGTGATACAGCATCCACATGAAACACACACAGAGACGTGACACAACCCACACGAAACAGGGGAATCACACAGAGCTGCGACAACACCAGACCACTAAAACAAACACAAACCCTGCACATGTGCATGAGTTTTACACTTTCGGAAGAAACACGGGTCTGCTAGTATGTGCCAGGGCTAGCAATTTTTTATAGTTAGATCTTTATGGTTTTTCGCTAAGCATTTTATTTTCATTACAATAAAAAGAAAACATCCAAAACACACATTTTGTCACATTTTATTAAATAAAAGACATGTTTTAAAGGCCATTTTCTCAAACCTCAAAAATCATTTCCTCCTGCACTGAGCCATAAACATCCACTAAAAGTGTAGAGTTTGATTCATATCCATTTTCTGCAGGGTTTTTACAGACAGACACATTCAAATACACTCACCGGCCACTTTATTAGGTACATTAGGTACTTTATTAGGTTGCTCGTTAACGCAAATTTCTAATCAGCCAATTACATGGCAGCAACCCAATGCATTTAGACATGAAGACATGGTCAAGACGATCTGCTGCAGTTCAAACCGAGTATCAGAATGGGGAAGAAAGGTGATTTAAGTGACTTTGAATGTGGCAAGGATATTAATGACAGACGGGCTGGTCTGAGTATTTCAGAAACTGCTGATCTACAGGGATTTTCACGCACAACCATCTCTGGGGTTTACAGAAAATAGTCTGAACAAGAGAAAATATCCAGTGAGTGGCAGTTCTGTGGGCACAAATGCCTTGTTGGGGGTACCCAATAAAGCGGCCGAAGATGTATAATTTGCCTGATCAATCTAAATTTTATTAAAAAAAAAACTGTGAAAATGTATCTTTTTTTCTGGATGTTGTTTTACTTTTTCTAAATTATGGAATGATAAAAAAAAGATATGCCAAAATCCCTTCTGTAAAAACCTTTGACTCTAATATGTCTACAAAAATAAACAAGTGCTAGAAATGTATGCAAATCAGTGCATACCTAATGAAATAAAACCTCATTTGCATATTTAAATTCAAGTCTTCAAGCAGCGAGGATGATTTTGTTGTTCTCTCTCTTCTTAAAAAGAGCAATAGAAAGAGGAAATACTGGATCCATCAAATCCTGAGATTGCGTTGAGACGAGCTGCGGGATTATCCTGAGAGATTTTGAGTTTACTTCAGGATGTCAGTGACTCTGCAGCCACATATTAAAAAGAAGACAACATTATATCTATATAATCTATTTTATTAGGGGTTTTTGTGTTCCACTCTTTGTGCTGCGACACAAATCAAACCAGATGCCATTCTGGATTTTGCCATTTGCTTGCACTGTGGATTTTAGCTGTTTATTGAGTTCTATAGTATTTTTCCCTACTATGACTGTCGGTAGCTGCATGTACTAGTATCCAACATTCTTTAATATATATATATATATATATATATATATATATATATATATATATATATATATATATATATATATATATATATATATATATATATATATATTTATTTATTTATTTATATATATATATATATATATATATATATATATATATATATATATATATATATATATATATATTTATATATGTATTTATTTATTTATTTATTTATTTATTTATTTATTTATTTATTTTTTGTGTGTGTTTAACGGACAAACAATAAACATAAAGATTTGAAACCACTTGAGGGTGAGCAAATAGTGAGTACATTTTTATTTTGGGATTCACTTTTTTCTTTAAAAGAACATTTTTTTATTATTTATTTATTTATTTATTTATTATAACTAACTCTCTATAGTTTATACCTCCCCTAGAATTAAACAGTTTAATTTTACTATTTTTAAATCCATTTAGTCAATCTCTGGGTTCTGTGAGAGCACTGTTAGCTTAGCTTAGCATAGATTATTAAATCGGATTAGACCATTATCATCTTGCTATTCCAGTTCAAATATATATGGCTCAGGATCTGCACCAAAGTAAAAAATTTTTTTAATCGTTAAAAAAGATGGTCACATTATAATTTTATTAATGGATGTTAGCTGATTTCCAGGCACTGCATAATATTTTTGCACCACTTGCTGATTATTACAGTGAAATAAAAGTAAAGAATCTAACTAATGATCTAAGAATCCTTGTAGCAAATGTATGTGTGTTGATTCTTCATTTAATGACTTTATTTAATCATATGATCATTAGTCATTTATATAATTATCATTTTTACATGTTTTTGAATGTTATGGAATGCTTTGATTATTATTATTATTATTGATAAATATTTAAAATTTTCTTATGTTTTTATATTATATTTTATATTTTATTATTACTACTTTTCCTATTTACTATTTTCCTAATTATTGTAGCTTTAATAGTTTCCTTTTTTCCACGTTGTTATCATCTTATGACTGTGTGGATTCAAGAAACACTTGCTTTCATGAGTAAGAGATAAGAGAATGTCTCCATTTCAAGGTCTTTATTGTCTCTGGACAAGAGTTGTGAAGCAGTAATTCTCCATTGCTGTTGCTTGTGGTATAATAACACTTGTTAGACTTATCCTGGTCAGACGAAGTTTGAGCATTTAATCGGACACACCCAAGATTATTCAATAAACGCAGCTGTTTCTTTATCATCATTACTTCATCTCCTGCTTATGCTCCTCCCTGTCTTTCTCAATCAACTCCTATATTGATAGGAGACTGTTCATTCAGTTGAATACAGGTTAATGAGTAATAAGTATTGGGCGACTCCACTGGCTTGTTGTCTGGATACTCAAAGAAACTGACATTTTCTGACATGATCTGGAGCTAGATCTTATTTATTTGGCATGGAAAGTGTGTTCTAACACTATATCAGCCTGGAAAATAGCAACTTTTAAAAATTTTCTGTCAGTCTAAGTACACAGTGTAACTACAGAAGAGTCAAGCTTTAAATAGAAAAATAATGTGGCCATTTTTGAGAAGCTAATGGTCTATTCTGACACAATGACTTATGCTAAGCTAAGCTAAAAGTGCTCCCACCAGACCCAAAAATAGACTGAATGGACTCAAAAACGGTAAAACTGAATTGTTTAACTGTAGAGGACTTGTTAAATGAGCCTATTTTCAAAATGTGTAGTGTTCTTTTAAGGCTAATACATTGATTCTAGCACCCAAAAAACTTACATTTTGATCATAGGGGCATCTTATAAGCATGTTTAGATTACTATACTATAGTAATGCTATTACTACAGATTACTGTTCTGATTTTGGACTGCTTGAGCTCAAGGCTATTGTCCTATCCGGTCCCTTGTAAACTTGCACTGACCCAACAATGGAAAACCGGCTACTGAAAACAGCAGGCTAATCGGCTCAAGCCCTTCCTGCAGGAATACCTCTGCAGGGACCTCTACGCAGGACTGCTGAGCTTTCAATAGCAAAATGAAGACCGGAAGAGCTGCATTGCATTCAGAGCGACAGCAGCGCTCATTTAGGGCGCATACATTAGCAAGATCACATCTGCCAAAGGTGCAGTGCCAGAACCTATCGATGTTTTATTCAGCGCGCATATGGCAATGTGTGTTTACGCTCATAGTGTCATGTACTGTCTGTCGTCTGCTGTACCTTTCACAAGCTTCTCGCCCTGGAAGATCCACTCGCAGGTGATTTCGTCTGGGTTTGCAGAGACTTTGGCCGGAAGCGTGGCAGTTTCGTCCTCAATGACCTGGACTTCATCAGGCTGCTCATCTGAAAACTCTGGAGGAACTGAATCAAGCAGATATTGGAAGGTGCTGGTGAATGTATTTTTAGAGACGTACTGTAGAGATCAGCATGGGAAAAGTGCATCTCACACCATACGGTACAACAGCAATAAATCTAACAGGTTATCTCATAATATATTAGCAAGTCTAATTCGAGACCGACACTTCAGCATTGAATTAACACACTATCATTTATACTTATGTAAACATTTACAGTTGAAGTCAGTATTTTTAGCCCCCCTGTTTCCCCCCCTCCCAATGTTTAACAAAGAAAAACATTTTCAACACATTTCTAAACATAAGTTTTAAAAACTCATAACTAATAACTGATTAATTTTATGTTTGTCATGATGACAGTAAATCATATTTTACTAAATGTTTATTTCAAGAAACTGCTATACAGCTTAAAGTGACATTAAAAGGCTTAACTAAGTTAAAGTAATTAGTTAATTAGGTTTAACTATGCAGGTTAGAGTAATTAGGCAATTTATTGTACAATGATGGTTTGTTAGACTATCAGAAAATAATTTAGCTTAAAGGGGCTAATAATTTTGTCCATAACATGGTGTTTAAAAAATTACCAATTGCTTTTATTCTTGCTGAGATACAGAAAAAAATATTATCTGTATATAATATTAAAAAAAAATATTATCAGACATACTGTGAAAATTGTATTGCTCTGTTAAACATCTTTTGGGAAATATTTAAAAAAGAAAATAAAAATCAAAGGGGGGCTAATAATTCTGACTTCAGCTGTGTATTTTAATTTTAAATGTAGCTTTAATTCTGTAAATAAATATTTGTTTACAAAACAAGCAAACTATTTTGAATAATAGATATAATAGTTAATAAATTTATTAGTTTATTTTATACATGTATGTGTAATAATAAACATACAGTAGCATATATTAACAAATATTAAAATAAAACAAAAACAAAATAAAATATTCTGCTGCATTACAAACATCTTTATGGGCTGTTTCAGTATTTACACTGTAAAGTTATGATATAATTCTTCACAATATTAATATATTTATATTTTCTATTTTTTAAATGAAAATAAGAAGAATTAATAATAGAATCAATAATATTGATGTATAATAATCAATAATGCATGTTCTTCCCATGTTGGCGTGGGTTTCCTCCGGGTGCTCCGATTTCACCCACAAGTCCAAAGACATGCGCTACAGATAAACTGGGTAAACTAAATTATCTGTAGTGTATGTGTGGGAATGAGAGTGTACGGGTGTTTCCCAGTGATGGTGTGCAGCTGGAAGGGCGTCCACTGCGTGAAACATACACTGGATAAGTTGGTGGAATGGGGTCACCACAGCATAAAGAACCGCCAACTTATCCAGCATATATTTTACGCAGGGGTTTCCCTTCCAGCTGCAACCCATCAATGGGTAACTTTAATACACACTTATTCACACACATACACAACGGCCACTTTAGCCCAAATCACCTACAGCGCATGTCTTTGGACTGTGGAGGAAACCGAAGCACCCAGAGGAAACCCACACAAACACGGGGAGAACATGCAAACTCCACACAGAGATGCCAACTGACCCAGCCGAGGCTCAAACCAGCAACCTTCTTATTACGAGGCGATTGTGCTACGCACTGCGCCACTGTGACACCCCTGAATAATAGGATATGAAAATAAACCAAATACAGATGCTCTAAAGACAAGTTAACATTTCAACATTTCTTTATATTAACGACCAGGGCTTTACATTAACACCCGCCAACCCGCCAAATGTGGGTAGATTTCAATTGTTGCCCTGGTTGTGGTGGGTTAGACAGCCACTCCCCCTAGCCACTTCGGCTGGCTGAAACTTGCTTTTAAACAGCCAGTGCTGGCTCGTCATCACTGGATTAGACTGTTAGTTTATGACCGTTTGTCTATATGCAAACAAATGTGATCTTAGAATCGAGAAGCATCACGACTGTCAAAAACAGCTTTTAGCGCGAGCGAAAGAAAGCAGGTGAATAATGAATGAGAGGATCAAGCACATGGTGAAACAGGCTTTCCTCACTCACTGACGAGGGGTTTAGTGTCGAGCGACCAGATGTTTTGATGCGTGCGAGTGCTTAAAAGCTCCTGTGTCGTTTCCTCACTCGAAGCAACCGTCCCTGGAAACAAAACTACTGGTGCGACGCTCGTGCACTCACAGTCCTTCAAGGGCTCGAGATACTTTGTAAGCAGCAGCAGTTGTTGTCAGTTTCGCTTTACCCATTTTTTGAACAGATTATTAATTAGCCTAATTAACCATGTGCGCGGCATCATCCTTTCATTATCGCACACAGAATGTATTTTACCCGCTTTCTTTTGCTTGCTTATTTTTGTTAATATAGTTTAATAATCATCCTTTACAATACTATTGCTTTAATATGTTGTTGTATGCATAGTTAACTGGTGATCTGGGATCTTCAGCCAGAACAGACATTGTGCATAGATTTAGATGCATTAGAACCTATATTTTTTAAATGTCAGCTGTTTTCTTGAATAAAAAGTGTCTATACAGCTGTATTTTGCTTGTTTTGACACAATATTTCAAATTTGTGGCAAGGAAATAATTAGTTTGCTGTGGCCAGAGAAAAAAAAGGTAAATCCTTATTGTTTTGAGCCCTGAAAAGTCCTGTGCATGAAAACTAACTCCAATGCGACACTTTTTATGAAAGCATAGCCCATTTGCTTATGTTCATTGAGTAAGCTCATGGACAAAAAATGAACGAGGTATGAATGAACATTAAATAAACGAGGAAGCAAGTGGAAAAAAAACAAAATCTAAATTAAGTAATTTTAGCATGCCGCAACCCATGCCAAGGTTAAATTTATGCATACAATCCGTTTGTTAAGTGTGACGTCACGCGAAGCGGCTTCCGGGTCCAAGCGCTCTATTCAACTGAATGGGGAGACTCATAAAATGGTAATAATAAACGTTTACAAAGCGATTTAAGGCTTTCGAAAATCACGATCGCAATATATATGTCCATGCCTAATATCCGATGGCCAGAAAGTGATTAATTTTTCATAAATTGTTAAAATTTTGGTATTTGTTAAGCAGAAAGCCCAGAGATTGTTGTGTACACTATGACTTTATATAAAATTAACTTTAATGTGTGATAGGAATAAAACGTGATCATAAACTTATGATTTCTCCACTCAAATGAATGGCGGCTTGGACCCTTAAACAGTATACATACATCACAAACACGTCATCACTTAACAAGCGGATATATTTTCCTAACAACAAACTGTGGCGGTGGAAAACTACTAGCCACAGTGGCTGGTGATCCCAAAAGTTAATGTCAAGCCTTGATAACGACTATTCAAACGTTCGTCAATTCATATGTGGCATTCACAAGTTCATTTTTGTGGAAACAATTGCAGAAAGCAGCAGTTTCAGCCTGTGGATTGATCTGTTGTGAATAAAGCGCATGATTTATTGTGCTGTTGATCTCTCTGAAGGGGCTTCTGTGTCTTTGTCTCATTTGTGTACACGGACGAGGATTCAAATGCAGATTTCAACACAAACCGTTTGCTAACATTCACAAGCAGATGCACACAGATGCTCAAACACTCACAGAGAAAGTATGAAAATATAAATGAAATGAAATATATGAAGATGAAATATAATCTTAATATAAGACAATAACACACAGAGAGGGTGATAATTAATGGTCTGTTCTTACATAGAGAGATATAAAAATCACAAACTGTGGAGGATGTGCAATAATCAAGCTGTGTGAACGAAACACACACACATACGCACACACATACACACACGGTGTCATTCCGTCATGCTCAGAAAGCGTGTCAGGCTTTGAAGAGGTGGCTGGATGGATCAGACAAAACAACATCAAAGTCAAACCATAATCATTGCAGACACAAAGACACACACACACACACACACACACACACATAACACACACACACACACATAACACACATAATACCATACACTCGCCATAAGCATTAAAGGATATAAACTCATTCTTACATACATCACAGTGCTTACCAGAGCACAATAACAGCATATCTTTATACCAGAGAGATACAGTAACAGAATGTTAAAGGATATTACACATTTTTCATATGCGGTATGAAAAATATCCACTAGTTAAAAATATGTACATTACTTCATTGTAAAAATAATAGATAATAATAATAAATATATGAAAATTTATTTTATATGTTATATTATTATATATAATGTATTATTATTTAAAAACTAATAAAGTAACATTTTATTTTCATTTTATTTTATTCAAAAATGGAAAAAATTATTCAAACATTATTAATAAATAAACTATTACCAAATAAAATGTGTTTAACGTATTTAAATTTATGAAATGCAGTAAATTATTTATTATTATCATTAAATTACATCTTTATTTATATATTTCAATTAAAAAAGAAAAATTATTACAAAATTATGTAATTGCTATAATAAAACACAACAACTTAGTAATAATAAATTATTCCTTATACAGAAGATAAATTAATAAAATAATCAATTATCCATAATAATTGCTATTTAATTAATGAAATAATGCAAAATAATTTATAGGCAAGAATGATAATAAAAAAACTAATAAATAAATAAAAAAGTATATGATTTATTTATTTTATTGGTATTTACACATTTATTAATTCATTATTATGTATTTATTATGAATCAATGAGCAAATGATTTTAAATTAAACAATTCATTAAATAATTAATTAAACATTGTATATATTTAGTTGTTTATGCAAATATGAGATAAGCAAATGATCCCATTATTTATTATAAGTGATGTATATGTTTGTTAAATAAATAAATAAACACAGGGAATATTTTTAATTAATTTACAGAACATAAAAAAATATTTATCTAGTTATTGTTAGTTACACTTTTATTAATTTATTATTCATTTATTATAAATCAATGAACAAATCAATTTAAATTAAATAATGTTTATCTACATTTATCTACATGTTTATCAACATTTATCTAGTTATTTATAAATATGGGATAACTAAATTATCCCATTCTTTATCATAATTCATGTGTATGTGAAAAAATAAATAAATAAAGAGATATTATTTTTATTAATTTAAAGTATATTATTTATTTTATTGTTAATTACACATTTATTAATTTACTATTATGTATTAAATTAAATATTTAATTAAATAAATATAAAATATTACATTTATTTAGTTATTTATGTAAATATGAGATAAGAAAATTATCCCATTATAACTGATGTATATGTTAAATAAATAAATAAATAAATAAATAATTAAATAGAGGTATTGTTTTTAATTACTTTATGAAACAAAAAGTAAACTTTTTTATATGTCATTTACACAAGTATTAATTTATTAGGATGTATTTATTATAAATCCAAAATAAAATGTATTTAAAGTAAAAAATTAATTAGTTAAATACTGTATTTATTTAGTTATTTATGTAAATATGAAATAAATAAATGATCCCATTATTTTTCATAATTGATGCATATATTTGTTAAATGAATAAATAAATAAAGAAATAAATAAATAAATAAATAAATAAATAAAAGGATTATTTTAATTGATTTATGAAACAGAAAAAAAGTATATCATTTATTTATTTATTTTGGTGCTATTTATACATTTAATTCAGTTTTATTATTATTGTTATAATTATTATTAATATTATAATTATTATTATTACTACTATTACTATTATTGTTATTTATTATGAATCAAATAAATAAATAGCATGAGGTAAGCAAATAAATAATACATGGGGTTATTTATTTAATAGATAATTAATGAGACATTTGAAGTCACAATTATTAGCCCTCCTGTGATTTTTTTTTCCACATGATGTTTAATAGAGCAAATAATTTCTTATAGTATTTTCTACTATATTTTTTCTTTTGGAGAAAGTCTTAATTGTTTTATTTCAGCTAGACTATAAGTAGTTTTTATATTTTACAACCATTTTAAGGTGCATGTTATTGGCCTCCTTCAGTAATATTTTATTTTGATAGAAAACAAACCATAACTATATAATGAGTTGCCTTAGTCTAATAAAGCTAATTAACCTAGTTAAGCCTTTAAATGTCACTTTAAGCTGATTACTAGCATCTTGAAAAATATCTAGTAAAATATTATGTACTGTCATCATGGCAAAGATAAAAGAGTTATCGAAACTATTATGTTTAGAAATGTGTTGAAAAAATCATCTTTCCATTAAAAAATATCAGGAGGGCTAATAATTCAGGAGGGCTAATAATTCTGACTTAAACTGTATATTTAAAGTATATATTTAAAAAAAAATCATGCTGGAAAACTCACAGAGCACATCGAGGCTGTAGAAATTGTTGACTCCCTCAGAAAGCACATTACTGAAGGCCTGACAGGTGATTCGCTTCCGCCAGTGATGGGATTCAAGAGTCAGGGACAGCTTACTGGTCCGGGACATCCCACCAAATTCAGCCCTTTTCGGAGCCTGGTCCACTCCCTTCAGTCTGACAGAAACAAGGAGGGAAAAAAACAAGCCTTATAAAAGACATGACACGATTTACAGTGTTATTTTACATAGACGCTTTATACAAGGAAGAAAAATGTTCAAAAACATTCCCCTCGGAGTAACGTCGCCAAAATAGACTATGAATATTCGATAAAGCCCTTCACAGAAAGAGCATTCGCCTGCTGTGAAATCTTTTTGTTTGCCCGACATGTGTTAGGGTCCCACGGGGACCATCCGACAAAACCGAGAACCTATAAAAACTGGAAGCAGACCACTCCTCCGCTCACAAACTCTGACGCTTTATAGCTGGATTTCTTTGGAAATGAAAACCGAGGCACAACGTTTTGGCTAGAGAACACATCTGATCTGCTCACAACTGTAATAAAGTAGATTTTTTGGTTTTTATTTCTCCAACTGGCCACATATTGATAGCGCTAGAGGCAGATTATAACAAGGTAATGACTTAGTGATCACCGGCTGCCAGTTGAAATATAATACAGATGTTTTTTAGTTTTTTTTAAAGGAGGCATTGCCAAACTGCTCATTAGCTGTTTGCAAACATTTCACACTTCATTGCTTTTACAAAGAGCTTTTATTGAGTTCAAATTCTGCTCTTTTCGAACAGATAAGGAATGTTCTGTCATCATTCACTCATCTTTTACTTATACCAACCCTGTTTTACGTCTTTCTTCTGTTGCACACAAAATAAGATATTTTGAAGAGTGTTGCAAAGCTCCTATAAAATTCCTATATTTGGTTTGGGTCCTATACGGTACACTACCTGACAAAAGTCTTGCTACCTATCTAAGTTTTAGGAACATTAAATAATAACTTGCATTTGGTATCAAAAGTGGCTTATATGAAAGGCAAAGGCCTCTAGATTACACTAATTTAACTAAAATAAAATATGATCATGCCTTGATTTTTAATTATTTAATTAAAATAACTCAAAGACAAAATAAATTAATAAAGACATCGTGAATGTCAAAGAAAGCATTCATGTCTTGGTACCCAATATTTCATGTACACACTCTTACACTACAGCCAATTTAGTTCATCTAATTCACCTATAGCGCATGTGTTCGAACTGTGGGGGAAACCGGAGCACCTGGAGGAAACCCACGCGAACACGGGGAGAACATGCAAACTCCACGCAGAGATGCCAAATGGCCCAGTAGGGACTTGAACCAGTGACCTTCTTGCTATGAGGCAGCAGTGCTAACCACTGAGTCACTGAGCTGCCCTATTATATATTTTCATTCGCTAATTTTCTTCTGTGTTGTGCTAATTTGATTGACCTTTTTGGATTAAAAAGTATTGGCGAGGACATCAAATTTAGATTCAAGTGTCTGGTGTCTTTTTTATGTTTGGTCCTGTTCCTTTTTTATTAATTTAAATGAGCCAGTTGTTTTGTTAAGAGCCCTAATATGTTCCTAGAGAAAACAAGCTAAGAAAATCAGAACTTTTCATTTTCCATCGATGCACATTGTAACAGTAGAGTCAAGCTTCAAATAGAAAAAATTACTCTGATTTGATGCTTTTGATATGCTAATGATCTAATCTGATTCAATGATCTATGTTATGCTAAGCTAAAGGTGAAAAAAAGGTAAAATTCAACTTTAGGGAAGTTATAAAATGAGCCAATACGCTTATTTCACACGGCCGCCATTTTAAGGAACCAAAGCAAAGCTACCGTGGGAAGAAACCCGAAAGTATAGGACCAGCACTGTAAACATTGCAGAAACATGCTGTGGACTATAAACCTCCAGCTGTTGCCGAGAATTCAAAATGCCGAAATGATGTAAACATCACTTTAAAATCATTAAGTAACTTTAATTTAAACAATTGAAAGCAATTTAGCATCAAACAACATCACAATCTATTTAAGAATAATACGCTCAAGTGTCCTCCTAGACTTCAGTTCATGGCACTAGTTAAACACCGTGGGGACACTTTCCTGCTTCAGCCTATGTAAGTAACCTGGTGAGCGATAAAACACTGCAGTCCTCTGTAGCACACCCTTGTGTTGTCTGTAATAGTGTTGTCCCGGTACTGAAGTTTTAAAAACGTCCACTTCCGGCTAAAATTCAAGCGCCGCTGAGCACATAAACAGCACTGATTTATCATAGTATTCACCAGTGCTCAAAAGTTTACCGCTCTTCACCCAGTGCAAACACAGATACAAGAACACTGGAGCACGAAGCAGCCATGAAGATCAGTCGAGTCATCAAGCAGATCGCTCGTCTGTGTTTGTGCTCTGTAAACAGCGGAGGGGTGAACTGATGACCTTCTCTGGGAATCACAAGCATTTCTATTGAGCACGTGAACACATTGGCAAATCAGCGCTGTTTCAAGAAAGCCATCAACAGTGCCTTAAATGTTAGCGGGAAATTGACGGTTTTTCTTTTAATTCAGTATCGTGACAAGTCTAATATAGTGAAAAAATCAGTTCATTACCTCGAGTTTGATAAATGGCATCTAAAATGTGTGTTTGGGAAAGAAATGTTAGCTAACTACCATTTAACTTAACTTGAAAGCTGAAAATGAGCTCTGATATCCCTTTTAATTTTTACCATTCATTCAGAACGGACCTTCGGGTCACTCGGAAGGCAGCGAAATTATATATTTGTGTCATTTTCTCTTCGCTGATGAGATATACAGCCAGGTACACAACGTTCCTATGAAACTCCCAACGATACTTCTGGGTTTCTTCCCACCGCAGCCTCAATTTCTCTTTGAAAAATAGCAGCCACGTGAAATCAGTTTATTGTCAAAAGGAGTGAAGGGTTCCTGTAATGATCAATTGAGTCACAGAAATCGGTGGTCTTATCTTCAAAATATGGCTTCAGAATCACTGGCAAACTGCAAACAGCGCCAGTGACATCCTAAAGTAAACTTTGACCGCTGAGGATAATCCCACATCATCTTGATAAGGTAAACTTCTCCTTTCTCTATACACAATCTAAGGATAGGAAAGAGCCAATATTTACTCTTTTTATTTCTCTTCTAAAAAAAAGAGAGGACAACCAAATCATCCTCACTGCTTGTTGACTCTGTTTTGTATTTGTTGTGTTTTATTTATCGCAAGAGATTAAATAATAATAAGCTAATTATATATATTTTGTATGATGAACACACACACATATATAAATTATTCTTATATATAAGAAGTAATACCTGAATAATAGCACAATAGAGAGTACTATGAACACTACATGGGTAATTTCGAAGCCAAATTCCTCAGACCAGTGAGACTCAATATGTTGTATTTGCCTGTGTTCTCAGGTGCAAATCTCCAGTCTGTTGTTGTGAATAAATAAGATGGGGAGCAAAACCCCTTGGGAGTGTTGACTGAATTTTACAGTATTAGCTGAGTGTGTGCTAGTGTATGTGTGTGATGGTTGGGTTTTAGTACATGACGGGCCCCAGACTCCAGCTGATATTTGCAGTGGGATTGCTGCTGCCGGCCAGACAGTCCAGATCCAGAGTCTGACCTCTGCGCAGCTCCTTCTGCTTGGCCACAATCTTCACACTCACTGCAGGAACTGACAATACAGAGAACAACACATTAGAATGAGACAGCAATTGAGGTAGTAGGTCTTTATTTTAAAGCATATAAAAAAAGTTGTGCAAATAGTCTTTTTACAGATATATGCATATGTAATATTTTTATTTGTTTATAGTCATTTGTCACAAATTGTTGGAAAATATTCTTTGGGGAACTTTATTCATTGCATTTTATACAGTGCATCAAAATAAAAAGTTTAAAAGGTTAGTAAATATTTGAAAATTGTATTTTATAATTTTTTTATAGTATTTTGCCATATTTTAAAGATTCATCGAGGAATAGATAGTTTAAGTGTCAATAGATTTATTTTAATCATAACCATTTACCTAAATGCATTTACAGTCACTCTTGTCCAATTAAATGCATCTCAGCTGAATAAAACAGTTAATTTTAGTTAAAGAAGGAATGAATCAACAAATAAGCCAAAGAAGAAACTAACTAACTAACTAACTAACTAACTAACTATGCAATTACTAACCAAGCAACTTGCCAACAAACCATCCAATTAACTAACCAACCAACCAACCAACCTTCACTTCTGACCAAGTTAATGCGTCTTAGCTGAATAAACATATTATTTATTTATTGAATGAATGTACAAGCAAAAGAATGAATGAGCATCCTAACCAACAAACCGACCAATCAACTAATTAACTAGTCAACCAACTAACTAACTAGCCAACTAATCAACCAACCCATCTTCACTTCTGACCAAGTTAATGCATCTTAGCTGAATATAGGTATTATTTAGTTAATGAATGAATGAACAAGGAAAATAATGAATGGGCATACTAACTAACAAACCAACCAACCAACCTACTAACCAGCCAACCATCAAATGAACTAATCAACCAACCAACCAACCAACCAACCAACCAACTAACCAACCAACCAACCAACCAACCAACCAACCAACCAACCAACCAAAAAACCAACCAACCAACCAACCAACCAACCAAAAAACCAACCAACCAACCACCTTCACTTGTGACTAATTTAATGCATCTTAGCTGAATAAAGGTATTAATTAGTTAATGAATGCATGAACAAGGAAAATAATGAATGGGCATACTAACTAACAAACCAACCAACCAACCAACTAACTGGCCAACCAACCATCAAATGAACTAATCAACCAACCAAATAACCAAACAGCCAACCAACCAACCAACCAACCAACCAACCAACCAACCAACCAACCAACCAACTAACCAACCAACCAACCAACCAACCAAACAACAAACCAACCAACCAACTAACCAACCAACCACCTTCACTTATGACTAATTTAATGTATCCTAGCTGAAAAATTTTTACTATTTTAGTTAACAAATGAACAAACAAGCAAAAGAATAAATGAGCTAACTAACTAATTAACCAACAAACCATGCAACTAACTAACCAACTAACCAACTAACTAACTAACTATCAAATGAACTAATCAACCAACCAACTAACCAAACAACCAACTTCACTTGTGACTAATTTAATGCATCTTAGCTGAATAAAGGTATTATTTAGTTAATGAATAAATGAACAAGGACAATAATGAATGGGCATACTAACTAACAAACCAATCAACCAACCAACTAACCAACCAACCAGCCAACCAACCAAACAACCAACCAACCAACCAACCAACCAACCAACCACCTTCACTTGTGACTAATTTAATGTATCCTAGCTGAATAAAATTTACTATTTTAGTTAACAAATGAACAAACGAGCAAAAGAATTATTGAGCTAACAAACTAATTAACCAACAAACCATGCAACTAACTAACCAACTAACTAACTAACTAACTAACTAACTAACTAACTAACTAACTAACTAACTAACTAACTAACTAACTAACTAACTAACTAAACAACCAACCAACCATGCAATTACTTTCATAGTTTTGTATCTTGTGCCAATTAAACTCATTGTTTAACAAGACATGCTATTAATGTTTGACAGTCTCGAAAATGAAAAACAGAAATTCATCTTTTTTTTTTTATCACATGCTGCATTACATCTCTGACAAGTGACAAATGTAAACAACACATTACATTATTAAAACATGTATTATTTTTTGTGGGTGTGTTGTAAACATACACAGAACCCTGAATTTGGTTTGGGTGGACAGGACTTTCTTGGCTTTGTTGGAGGAGTCACAGCGGTAGGTGGCCAAATTGTCACTGGGATGAAGGATGAGAAGCAGCTCTCGTGACACACCACGCTCTGAAGACACCTGCTTCGATGCGGTCAGCACGACTTTATTGTTCTGGAGTTTAAAAACACAGAGAATTATTTAATGGCAGAAATAAAAGACCATTAAATTAGATAGTTCACCCAAAATGAAAAGTCACAGATCATTTACTAACCCAAGTCTGTCTGTCTTCTGTTGAACAGAAAAGAAGATATTTTGAAGAATGCTGGAAACCTGTAACCATTGACTTCCATAGTATTTTTTTTTAACTATTATGGATGTCAATGCCTACTGGTTTCCAAAATTCTTAAAAATGTCTTCTTATGTGTTTTTTTTAACAGAATAAATAATTTATAATTTGTTTAAAACGTTTTAGGGAGAGTAAATGATGGTTACATTTTCCTTTTTTTTTTTTTTGAGTGGCCTATCCTTAATCAAATCTTGAACCACTACACCTTTAGCCAGGTAAGTTGACCTGTAGGATTTCCACCACTGGAGAAACAGACTAAGCGAAGAGTTGAACCTGAGTGTAAAAAGACATTTGGTGGAGGAGCATCTAACCACACCTTCTGAGGAGGATCTACAGAGAAAAATAATGATATGAGCGGAAGAGATGTGGTAAAAAACTAAAAAAAAATATTATAGTAAGCACAAGCAGTGTTTGGCCTGTTTCCAAAAAATGTATTACTTGGGACTACTTTCAAAAGTAGCATGATTAATTGGGCTGTTGATTTAATGTTTTAATATAATTAACTCATTTGGCACCTCTCCAACCGTTAAATAAGTGCATCATGGGTTTTTAAAGTGCCTTTTTCACTGCAAAAAAAAAAAAAAAAAAAAAAAACTTATCATACTTGGAGCTTGTGTCTTGCTTCTAGTCCAAATATTCTAGTTTTATTTTCAAAAATGGTAACTCATATGTAATTGAGTTGTGCGTTAATACATGCAAAGTAATCTGCCAATGGGGTAAGCAAAATAATTATGTTATTTTAATTATGATTTCAGTTCGAAGTAAGTTTATTTTTCTTTGCCCATTGGCAGATAGTTTAGCTAGTTAAGGAAAAAAAACTGCATTACTTTTGACTTATTATTGTTTTTCTAAATACAAAACAAACTTTTTAAATGAACAGTAGCTCCCTTAGTGGGGGCCGCAGGACAACGACAGGGGGTCGCTTGGTGATTTCCAAAATTGTTAGATTGTTGCACTTTTTTGTGTTATATATTCTGGTGTTTATATAGGCCAATTGTCGAGTACGCAACGTTTGTATATTCATAACCAACTCTGAGGAATTTAGGGGTCACGAGTCACTAGCATTGTTATTTTAGGGGTTGCGAACTGAAAAGTTTGGGAACCCCTGGTCTAGAAAATGTTTAGACATTTGAACCAGCAACAAAACGAAAACTCCAAGTAAGAAAGAAAATCTGTGTTTTTTTTTGCAGTGTTTCTTTTTAGAGTGAACACACTACTCATATTTTTTACTTAAAAATAATTGCATATGCATGTTAATTGGGATGCACTAAAAGACTTGCAAATTAGGATATTTACTGCCACCTATTGCCATTTTTTTGTTATTTAGAGTTTCTAATGCTCTTCTCATTTAACATTATAACTGCTTTAAATTGTCTTGTGCACATTTACTTCACACAAAAATTCACTTGCATATTGTGTTTCTGAGTCTAATGGCATTACGTATTAACTGTAGTAAATGTCCAACCTGACATGATGCAGGAAAGAAGAAAAAAGATAAGCACAGTTTTGGAGACAGTATTCTTGGAGCTTTATTTAATTCAAGAGTTCTCACTAAGCTGATGATCGGTTATAAAGCATGTGTGGCATGCTGTCCCGGGAGAGAGCCCTGAGCTCATAAGATCCTCGAGCCTGGGGCTCCCACCTGTTTGCAGGGCGAGAGGGGAGTTTGAGTTCAGGTAGGTCTCGAGAACTCCCCTGCTTATTTACGGCTAATGGCAGTCTAGGGATTGCTATGGAAAGCTATACTGCAAGTTAAGAGCCTATTTATGGTGCCAATTTGGTTTGGTCAATTCACCTTTATCCGATGTCTTTGGACTGTGGAACCAGAGAACACGGGGGAAACCCGTACGAGCACAGGAAGAACATGTAAACTCAGCACAGAAACGTTGACTGGCCTGGTAAGGACTTGAACCAGTGACATTCTTTCTGTGAGGCAACAGTGCTAACCACTGGGCCGCATTGCTACCCTATCAAGAAAAGGGGAGGAGTAGTAGGAGTGGAAGGGGGGATTCTTCAAGATAACTAAGGTAAGAAACTCTGGTTATTAATAGTGAGTTGGGAATCAACGGATAGATGAATCAAGCGTTAGTTAATGCAGGACCAGTCATGGTCAATTATAAGCAAGACATTCTCTTGAAATTAGTTTATAAATTAACTTCACTTAAAGTTATACCATTAAATCTTTCGACAATGTTTTTTCTTCCTTTTCTAGATGCTGAAGTTCTCAGGATCATTGCTGTTTATAGAGGACAAAAGAGCTCTTGGATATTATCTAGAATATCTCAAATTGAGGCCCAAAGATGAACAAAGGTTTGAGGGAGTTGTAATGACATGAGGGTATTTATAAATTTGCTGGTGAGCTAACCCTTTAATATAGGATCTGCTGGTGGTTTTAGTGTCAAATAGATTTAGGCTTGTTCTTGATATGCTCAAACCAACACCTGTGAATTAGATGCTAGATAAAGATGTTAGCAGTGACTCACAGTAAACAATGAGTTCTGCAGCCCGAACGCTAGAGAACCGCGTGCCTTTGTTGAACGCCTCACATTGCAGAGAAAGACCGTTGTCCTCACGAGACACTTTATGCGTCAGGTTAGACACCGTCATCATCCCACCATTATCCCCCTGCAACACAAAGATTTCATACAAGACCCTTCATTTTTACTGAGCACAATATATGGTCGTCATAAAGGGCTATTAAAAGAAAATGAAAGACAAGAGAGTGGATCATTAAATCTTGCACATTTTTCAGAAATGATCTTGTGCATAAAATACTTATAATCAGGGAAAAAAAAAACTATAGATCAGAAATGAAAATGTGCTCAAGCGCTTTTAAACATGTTTGATAGTTCTTTCTTACATTTACATTTATTCATTAAGCAGTAGCTTTTATGCAAAGTGAGGATTAAAGTAGCACTTAAAATCATAGCAGTATTACAATGCTTTTATAAGTCTGTTACTTTAATTCTTTTAATAAAATGTATTAAATTTTTAGTGTAGTGTCCTATACAGCCTAATCTCTCAAGGAAACATAAGTATTTTACGTTTTGTCAGTTTAGTGTCTAATTCGTACAAATCTGTATGAATTCAGTCATACGAAAATGTACTATTTTAAAATGAAGGCATGGCAGCCAACCCCACACCTAACTCCAACCGTCATTGGGTGGTGAGCAAATCGTACTAAATTGTACGAATTAGATTTAACAAATTCATATGAATTAGCCACTAAATCAAAAAGTTATGAATTGCCATGAGATTGCGTTAGTAATATACAACTGCTTTGTCCAACCCACTCACCTGTGTGAAGCACATTCAAAATTGCACAATGCTTGAAAGAAGTAAAGAGTCCTTAAAAGAAAGTGTCTGGTGCATATGGAGAGGAAAAGAATGCGTCACATACAGGTGGTTTGTCAAGGCCACTCACCTGCGTGCAGCACACAGAAGTACTCATTTACAAAAATCATGTTTTTTTCCATTCCATTGCACAAAAGTGTACAAAGTGTCACTATAGCCACTTATCAGTGTCAGATTCACAGCAGTAGACTAATCAGAAGAACTTAGAAGTGAGGCAGGTGGTGTAAGTTTCTGTTTATAGGTGCTCCAGTTACCCTTTTTTAGTTCTTTCAATTCAATTCCTCTGTCATTCTGTAGCACTTTTACAATGTAGATTGTGTCAAAGTAGCTTAACACAGAAGTTCAAGTAAACTGAAATTGAAACTGTGTCGGTCCAGTTTTCACAGTTAAAGTTCAGTTTCGTTTGGTTCATTCATTCATTCGTTTTCTTTTCAGCTTAGTTTCTTTATTAAAACGAGGTCACCACAGCGAAATGAACCACCAACTTATCCAGCACATGTTTTATGCAGCGGATGCCCTTCCAGCTGCAACCATGTCTGAGAAACATCCATACACACTCACTCACACACATACACTACGGACAATTTAGCTTACCCAATTCACCTGTAATGCATGTCTTTGGACTGTGGGGGAAACCGGAGGAAACCCATGCGAACGCAGGTAGAACATGCAAACTCAACACAGAAACGCCAACTGACCCAGCCAAAACTTAAACCAGCGACTTTCTTGCTGTGAGGCGTTAGGACTACCTACTGTGCCACTGCGTTGCCTAGTTTAGTTTAGCGTGGTATAATTTTCACTGCTAAAAGTCCAAACACTAAAGAGCAAATACACTGATGTGCAGCTCCACAAGTCCCAAACCAAGCAAGCCAGTGGCAAAATTCTTGTGTTCTAAAAAACATTGCAGAATGTTGTGCCTCATATTTTTAGATGTCAAGTCAAACTGAAAACATTCAAGACCCCTAAGCTGGATTTATACTTTTGCCTGGTGCAGCATCGCGCACCTCTGCTGACTGCGCGTGCACCTCACGAAACGGAAAAGGCTTTTATATTTTCCACGTTCGCCATTGTGATATTTTTTAAAATGACAGGGGGGCAGTCAAAATAGCTGACTGTAAAATCAGACGGATAAACAGTGAAGTAGGACATTTCCGGAACTACGTCATATCCATAATATAATTCAATATTTTCAACTAATTATTTTTATAAATATTTTAATAAATAGAAGGATTTTTCTAACCATTAAAGATGTTTTTAATCAAACTTTGACACATCACTTGCTTTTGTTCCCATCTCGGACAGTTTTATCTATTAAAATTTATTAAAATATTAATGACAACAGAACATGTGTTGCTCTACATATATATATATATATATATATATATATATATATATATATATATATATATATATATATATATATTTTTTTTTATGGCATAAATAAAAGCAAAAAAAGTGCATTTAATAAAAAATACTGATGTTTTTTTTTCTTCTTAGATTTAGCCCGCTCCACAATTCACACATTACTGTCTGGCTAGTTTCTGTCCTCTACTCTTGATAAAAAGGCAAAAATGGTCCAACATTCCTGACCATTATCACCAATAAAGCCCAGAAAAACAAGGCATTAGTATACTGTAAACTGATAGGTTCAAATAATTCTTTCCTGAAATTAAAAAAATAAGTTGTTCCTTAATTATAGTTTGTAACTATTAAATTGTTTTAAATTCAAAATTGTGAAGTATACATCAGTGTTAAACCTATGAATGGTGGAAAAACACATTTGGTAATTGTTTACCTGTGTCTCCACTTATGCCACAGCCTCTTTTGGCTTTAACAAATGCATCCCTCAGGTTTTTACAAACTTTTTGACAAAAACTTTCCTCCCTTCCCACTGCTGTTGCAATTTCTAGCCAAGAATTATTGATCATCTGGTTATCTCTATGACCACGGATCATAAGGGTGTCTGTAAAGTCGTACCTGTTTCAGGCAAAATCTCCTCAAAGTGATTCCTATAAAACTCAAATAAGACCTGGCACTGCACGCACTTTTCGCTGGCGTCTCAAAAAAATTCATGTGCTCCGCCAGCCGAAAATATGTTGTGTGCACCTCAAAGCGAACCTCCGCAAACGCCGAAATGACGTCATATTCGCTGCGCGCACTCAAGTGAATTAGCGGATAAGTCGAGTATAAACCAGGCTTTAGAACTGTGCTCTATATTTACAGAAACATGGAGTGTTAAAAAAGGGTCTGGTGCATACAGAGAGGACAGTGTGTACCGCCTACAGATGATTCAAGAGTCATGTTCAAAGAACTTAAATAGAATTTGTTTATTACTAGTAATAGTCAAATGGGGTTTCTGAAATATAGATAAAATGTGAAATGCTTCTACAAATGCTTTATTATTGACTTACCAGGCCATTTTTAATGATTAATTACTGACTGTGTTTTTATAATGTAATGATTATTTTTTTTATTACCTAATTATTACAATATTTACAAACAAGCTATTTTGAGATTATTCAGAATGCATGAGAAATGATTATAAAACTATTCAAATTAACATTTATATTTTTTATTATTCAGGCATATACTAATAGTTAATTTGTATGTTAATAAATGCTTTATTAAGTCAATTTCATCCAGTTTTGTGACCTAATCTAAAGTGAGGACTATTTATGCTTTATAAACCCCTTATTAATGACAATTACAGTTTTTCTCAGTCGCTTTTGTGCGTTTCTCACAACACCAGTGCATTTCTGCACAACAGTTAATGCATTTCTCAAAACAATTAGTACAAACTGCAAAACCTAGCTGATAACCTGCAAAAGCGCGTCACATGCTCAAAATGGATAGTTCATTCCTCAAAAGCAAGTATTCATGTCAATCAAAGTTGCAGTGTCATCAAAATGAAAAGTCCTGACACCATTGTTTATGAACAGGATAGTCAAATGGCTTAGTCATGTTTTCATTATGACAGTTTACTCTGGACATTTTTTCAATGCAAAAAAAGTCAGATTTTGGTGACAATTCCTGATAATGCTCAAAACAGCACTTTATACTATTTGCACAGCCATTTGAAAACTACAGCAAAGTGAAACATCACTGCATTTAGTGAGGTATCTGAGTACAAGACACTGAATATGTATGTTTCACATGTTTACTGCATTTGCTAGTAGCAATTCTAATTTATTCACAGCATTGTACAAAAGAATAAATACACCCTTATTTACAACAAGCATAAGCTTTCTTTGGGTAGTG